>NC_052518.1:67404529-67698325 GCF_014356525.2 Nilaparvata lugens | reverse complement strand
AATAGTTTCTATGCTAATTGAAAATTTAGGCCTACTTTATAAGCATCTAAAATAAAAAAAACATAGTTGAAGAACAAATGAATCCTTATTCAAAAAAGAATAAATACAAATGATTAATAATTTCTGTGCTATCATCATGAGATGACATGATTTATTTTAGGTACCTACTTTATTTTAGTAGCCTACTTTTATTTTGAAAAATATGATATTGCTATCAGCTGAATTGTGATTAATTTTTGAAACATTTATGTTTCAAATAAATAATCGTTCAATTTACAATATTATAATAATTATTTAGCATATTTTACTGTTTGCTTATCATATGGTCATAATTATAATACAATTAATATAAATGTTTCTTCATAGATTTCTTTGCATCATTTCTGAAATTCCCACACTTACATGATTTGAAATGTTATCAGAATACCTAGTGCATTGCTATTATTATATATTTAATAATCCTGTGTTAATAATCATCATGAGTCAACATAATTCATTTTATTTACCTACTTTTATTGTGAAAAATATGAGATTGTTTTCAGCTGAATTGTAATTAATTTTTGAAACCTTTCAATTTCAAATTGTTCATTTTACTCTGGTAATTATGTAGCATATTTTACTGTTTGCTTATCATAGTCATATAATATAATAAAATGTTTCTTCGTTATTTCCTTCATTTCTGAAACTCCCACTCTTACATGATTTGAAATTACACCAATGCACACCTACATAATTCTACATTTACAGCCTGCTGTAAGTAGGCCTATATTATTAAATTAAGATATTTCCTTAAACAATAAATCATAAATATTTCCTTTAACAATAACAATAAATCATATAATCCAAAAAACAATAGTATATCCTATCAAAATAAACATAAGACTGTGTTTAATAGTTTCGATTAAACACATCCCTCCTTTGGACTGTGTACGAACAAAATTCGGAATTGGAATAATAAGGACTATGAGCCTGTTTTTTCATTCCCAATCATTTCATGACAGTTTATATTTGTCCTTGTTAAATAAATAAAAATAAATAGATGATATGCTTCTCTGAAATCTGGCCCAAAGTTATTCCCTTGCTTGTGAAAAGTTGACAATACTAAAACTACTGCAGTCACAAATGAAAAAAATCTTTTCTTTATTCATATTCAACCTATTTCATTATTTTTGCTCTCAAAAAGTTAACAATGAACTGCTTAATAAAGGAAAAATAACGCTTCCATGGAATAAGACATACAATATAGAAATAAAATAGAAATTGAAACTGTGCAATTTATTTTTCCATAAGAGCCAATGTGTTACAAAATGACGAATACCACATCAATGCGGGTTGCCTATCTTTACCAGCTGCCTCACTTTCTTTGTGTTGCTAGTCCATTCCAGTTAGTATACAGTTCAGTGAATCCAGCAAGTTGGTACTCTAGTATATTTTTGTTCTATGCTCTATAACAACAGCTGTTATCATTCTTATTCTTTGTTTTTTCCAAAGACCTTAAAGAGATATAGACCCACAATGCCTATGCCTTCCCAATGATAGCTCTTACTTGAAATTGAAGGCCGCCATTGGGGTATTTTAGCACGAGATATTATATCTATATATATTTGTAATACAATAGATCACAAAGGCATTGGTATGTAATAATCTCAAAGACCTTAAAGATGCATAGACTCACATGCAGCGCTAGTGTCGTACTTGGAATTGAAATCCGCCATTGAGGGGGCAACCCATAAGATTATTACATACCAATGCCACCAATGCCTTTGTGATCTATTGTATTACAAATATATATAAATATAATATCTCGTGCTTAAATACCCCAATGGCGGCCTTCAATTTCAAGTAAGAGCTATCATTGGGAAGGCATAGGCATTGTGGGTCTATATCTCTTTAACGTCTTTGTTCAATTCCAAGTACGACACTAGCGCTGCATGTGAGTCTATGCATCTTTAAGGTCTTTGGTTTTTTTTAATAATGTTTGCGCTTTGGCTACAGTTACAGTAGCTCCTACAGTTAACTGTAGCTCCATTCGCGTTCCGGTAAACATTTGCGCATGCGCGGCTACCCGGCTACCGCTATTTACATGTGCATTGTGGTGTTGATGGTTTTTGATCACATGGTTAAGATTTTTAAGTAGGTAACCAATCGTTTCAATGTTTCAATCATGAAGTTTACATCCTTCCAGGATTTGAAAAAATATGGTAGTGAAAAATAAAAAATACGGTATAAAGGATGAGCTTGTATATTATGAATTGAAGTACAAATGTACTTATGGTGGTGTAATGAAAAGTAGGTCCAAGTGACATTGACCAAAAAAAGTAAGTTCAAGGAAAAAGATATGCGAAAAGTCTTTAAATGAATCATTATAGACCTAAGCTATTTATTACCTAAACTCCCGATTTTTTTTTGTGTTGGAGGGGGGTGTAGAGGGGTTCTGTACCTGAAACCCCAAAAGATAGATTAAGAAGCAACTTCAGAAGTGATACTTCCAGTTTCAGTTGGTGTTCAATTTTCAGCTGCTCTAATATAATTATGCTCTATTCAGATATGCTACACCATACATCCGCATATATACACACTAAGCTCACCTTTTCTAAATACAGCATTGTAATGCGTATATATATATATATATATATATATATATATATATATATATAATATATAGGCATTACAATGCTGTATTTAGACAAGGTAAGCTCCGGTAATGAGAGCAGTGATAAACGAAGTTTGTTGGCGCATGCACAAACGAAGTAATAACTTTACCGGAACGCGAACCGGAGCTATGGTTACTGTAACTGTAGCCACTGCATAATGTTTGTGCTGGACAGAGTCTTTTCCATTAATATGGCATTACATAAAATTGAGTATGTGTTGTAATACAAATAATATTTGATCCACAATAAATACATATTATTGCATCTACGTTTAATTTCTTCTACAAACTCAACAAAGTTAACTTGAAAAATTTGAGTACGGAGTAAGGTTATGATGAATCAAAATAACATTTACTTGAACGAAGCACGACTGGTTGAAAAACAACTTTATCAGAGATAAGAGAGCAAGGTAAAATCCGTCTGTCTATTGCAACGTCCAAGGACTGACTGATGAGTCATTGGATAACTGAATTAATTGGATTAATTATTTGAAAAAAATTCAATATCAATACATAAATAACTATTATTATCTATGTTACAGATAACTCAACTATTTTAGTTGTAGACAATATTTAACATCATAAACATTTCCTTAATCTCCAACTTCTTTTATTCTTAACTATCAGTTATTATTTAAGTTATTTTTAACTGAATTTTCAGTTTATCAGGTACAATAATATTATTGTATTGTATGCATTTTTTGTGCATTTTTGTGTCGCTCTACAGTGTCAAGTCTTTTGTTTTCCTTTCTGTATGAGATCGGAAACTGATTTCTGAGCGTTAAAATTCTGCATAGGCTTGTTATAGCCATAACATTGTATCCACTTTTCATGAAAAACATCATTAGCAACGTCCTGTCATTGTCACCAACAAACCCATCTTATTTAGAATCATTTTCCATCTCACCATCGTCTGTGAGACGATTCATCATCTAAATTGCCTACTGCACATTCCATTTTCCGTCAGTTGACCGATTTCTTATAATTAATTATTAGAAAAGTTGTAATATATATTTATATTGTGAATATGGAGACGATATAAAGGTACCTCCTTGATAAGTCCGGTGTCCCTGCAAACAGTGTCTCTAGCACTTTCAATGGAGAAAATAATAGATGACATGACTAAATCTTCACAATAATATACTGTACTTACTGGCCCTTCTAATTAGATTGAGAGTTGTATTCATGAGCGAGGTCTACTGTTCGCAGAACTACTAGTTATATTTTATATTCTATTGATGAAATCAAAACAAGAACTGCAATTCTTACAGGAATATGCAAACTAGAGGAGTTGTATTACATCAATATCTTAATAAGTTGAAGGTTATGAATAATAATTCTTTGTATAATAACGTTCTTCAATAATTTATTTTTGATTGAAGCTATTCTTTATAAAGTATAAGATAATTTTAAATATTAATATAAGTTGCAGCTTGCAGGAGTATTCAGAGTGTTTGATAGTAAGTTCATTTGGATATAGTTCAAGCATAATTAAGTAGAATGGGTAAATATAGGAAATGACTAGTACCTGGTACCCTTTTGATATATTTTTATATAAACACGATTAGTTTCGAGCGCTTAAGCCATTTTCAAGTGTCAAAATGAATAAAAATATACCATTATAGGGTACTGGTAATTTTCTAAAATTGAACATTCATGTAGCCCTATTAAAATACTTTATTAACTATAATGTTTATAAAATATAATTAGCCTATAGTATCCTTTGAAAATAATAAAATAATAGATTGAGAATACACATTATAACAACTAGTTTCAGTGTACACACTCATCAGTTATTTTTTAAAATAACAAATCTATTAATAAACGTTTATTTGAAAATTATTATTATAACCTGACGATGGTGTGAACACTGAAAATAGTTGTTATAATTTGTATTCTCTATCTATTATTTTTTTATTTAAAAGGGTACGGTACTATAATTATATTTTATAAACATTATATAGTTAATAAAGTATTTTAACAGGGCTACTTGAATGTTCAATTTTAGAGAATTACCAGTACCCTATAATGGTATATTTTTAAATAAACATTCATTTTGACACTTGAAAATGGCTTAAGCGCTTGAAACTAGTCGTGTTTATATAAAAATATATCAAAACTGTAACAGGTACTAGTCATTTCCTATATTTACCCATTCTACTTAATTAAGCTTGAACTATATCCAAATGAAATTACTATCAAACACTCTGAATACTCCTAAAAGCTGCAACTTATATTAATATTTAAAATTATCTTATACTTTATAAATAATAGCTTCAATCAAAAATAAATTATTGGAGAATGTTATTATACAATAATTATGTTCTGAACAAAGCTCAGGCTAGAGCTACCAGAGGACTGTAATTTACTATTTAAATAATCAAATACAAACAAGGGGCAAAATTTAATCTTCAATTTGAGCCAGGTTATTTGTACAGTTAAACTCTGCATTAATGAACAATAAAAAAGAGCAAAAACTCACCAAATTTATTCCAATCTTGACTACTTGCCCTTCAAAGCCTTTATTAGGTGTTTTGGTCAGATTCAGGGTGGGACAAAATCTGGTTAAAAGACAGGTTCTGGCTTCCAGGCTGCCTTTTCACGTTCAACTTGCAGGCTATGCACTGTGTTTTGAACAAAGCTCAAACTGGATTCTTTATAAATTCAAATCTGATTCAAATTAATTCAATTCAATACTATTTATGCTGTTATATTCATAATTCACACACACGACACTCAAACAATTATTTACAAGAAATTTCCGATCAAAATTACATGACAAACACAATTTTGGTCTTGCAACAAGACGGGCTGACGAAAACAAGACAGACTCGACAAGGACATCGAGAAGGCCAAAGCAGCAGGACGGTCTGCACTGGCGCAAACACAAACCTGCTATTGGCAGAACTGCAGTCTGGCATTCTGGCACTACAATTCGAATTCTCTGGCCAGAACATACCCCCGCCTCTGAAAAACTATTTCTCAGCCAAGTTACAAAACTGAAAAAACCAAGGGAAGGAAAAAATCCAGATGCGCCAAAAAAAAACAAAACACCAACACCAAAAAACAACACAAAAGAAAAAATGCAACAATCACAACAACTATTAAGTTGGGAGTGGATATAATTTTGTTACTAGGTCGAATATGGAAACAACAATTACACTTAAAGACTCAAATACGAATAATAGAGCGAGCAGACAGTATCCAGAATTTCTGTCTGATCAAGTACAACAATAACAAAGGTCCAGCATGATAATTCTTCTTGTGATGATAATCAATTAACATCAATATGAAAGCGTCAGATTTTGGTAAGATCATCTGATGACAAGTCTCAAATTCAAGTCCAGCATGAGACAAACGACCGCCGATGTGAATCACACCTCTATCAATGAATGGAGACAGGCGATGTAGGTGCATAGAACAATCTTCTCCCTTCTCTAATTGCACAAATTCAGATGAAAAATGTATCTTCTGTACCATTTTACATAGATACCTCTCAGCAACATCGAAATCTGATTCTTCTGATTGGGGTAAGATTCGTGAGAATTTGAGAACAAGAATTACAATTCTCAAAAGACGACCATAATCCGAACAACGACCAATCAATGAATATATTGCATTGCTGTTACAATCAGGAGATTTTGTGACTGTCAACACTGACGGTTTTTTCGCCTCCGGTGGATCCACAATCTCTTCCATTTGAGTTTGGACGGGCCAATCGCATTCGTCCTCTGCTATCCATGATGGACCTGAGAACTGGTGATAAACCTCTAGACAAACAGTCAGCGGGATTTTCAATTCCGGCAACATGCATCCACTCCTGTATACAAGAATCCTGTATTTTTGTGACGCGATTACCAACAAAAGTTTGCCATTTCGCGGATGGAGCATTAATCCAACACAAGGTGACTAGAATCAGAGAGTGCGACAATACAAGACACATGACAACGTTCACTAATAATAGTGACTACTGAATTCATGAGTTCTGCCAACAAGAGTGCCACACGCAACTCCAAATGAGGTATTGAAACAACTTTAGATGGTGCTACCTTGGACTTTGAACACAATAATACAACTCTTGGCTCCTTGCTCTCCTTCTGTGACTTCACATAGATAACTGCACCATAACCAGACAATGATGCGTCACAAAAACCAATCAAACTGATGTGAGAATCCTGAAACAAACCAACGTGACGCGGAACAGCAAATTTCAACAATAGAGGCAACTCTTTTTGACAATTCTCCCAAAGAGTGCATATAGACTCAGGAGGCTTCTTGTCCCAATCCACTCCTAATTTCCACAGTTTCTGGACAAGACACTTTAGAAATAATGTAAATGGTGACAAGAGGCCAAGTGGATCATAGATACGAGCCATCACTGACAGAATAGAACGCTTAGTAGCGACGACCTCACCACTCTTGACTGAAAACTGAAACAGATCAGTACAAGGTTGCCAATTCAATCCCAAGATAGCCAAGGAGTTGTCTGCTTCGAAATCCTTGTACGAAAACGATTTCTCTTCCTCTGAGAATTTCTCCAACATTGATGGTGAATTTTAAGTCCACTTTGTGAGTGAGAAACCTCCTCCCTCAAACAGCTGCTTGGACTGACGATACAGCTCCGCGGCCTCTGACTCTGTGGCGACAGATGTGACTAAGTCGTCCATGAACATGTCTCTTGGTATTCTCGCCTTGGCTGCTGGAAAGCGATTTCCATCCTCCTCTACAAGCTGGTAGACGGTGCGAAGTGCCAAATATGGAGAGCTTGAAACACCAAAAACAACACAATTTAGCTGATAAATTTCGATTGGATCCTCCGGCGAAAATCTCCACAATACACACTGATAATGACAGCAGGAATCCTCCACTAATATCTGTCGATACATTTGTTTAATGTCGGCAGTTAGTGCGATTGGGAACAAACGAAAGTTAACTAACAAAACAAAAATGTCAGTCTGCAATTTGGGACCAGCATGAAGAACTTGGTTCAATGACAAACCAGATGATGTTCTGGAACCAGCATCAAATACAATTCGGATGGGCGTGGTAGTGCTGCTTGCTTTCATGATGGCATGATGCGGTATGTAGTAACCACCTCGGTCTGTCTGATCTGCTACAAACGACATGTGACCCTGTCATAGGTAATCAATCAATATTTCATGATATGAAATACAAGTATTGCTGTCAAGCTCTAGTCGTCTCTCCAAAGTCAGCAGTCTGCGTTCGGCGACAGCATATGAATCTCCCAAGCTGCTGGGTGGCTCCGCAAATGACAAGGCAACAACAAAACGACCAGAATTCACACGATGTACAGACTTCCGAAAATTTACCTCACACTCCAACTCTTCCGATTTCAGTTGACAGCTTGGTGCAGGGCACGATTCCAACTCCCAAAAACGTTCCACAAAACTATCCAACGATGGACTACTAACGAATGGACTACAGATAGCTGTAAAACAATTCGACACATTCGTTGTTGAAGTGGGAATCAGCGCTCTCCCCATCAGAATGTGACCAAAGACACTATTAACAGTCATCAATTCATGCGATTCACCTGTACTAGGACTCCCACATAGCAAGTGAGGAACTAACTCCGCACCAATGATGCCATCTATTCTACTAGGAAGGTAGAATTTGTTGTCAGCCAGTGTGAGATTTTCAAGATGATGAAGTTTGGATCTGTTGATTTCACAAGAAGGCAACTTGTCGATGACTTTATCTACCACTGTGGCATCCATCGAAAACTTGACAGTAGGATCCAACTTCAACTGAATCGACACACAAGTACGACCTTGAACTTCACTAGTACCACCACCGAATCCACGAACAACGGTTTTCATGGGCTGGAATGGTAGTCTCAAACGCTGACACAATTTGGCTGTAACAAAATGACACTGACTCCCGGTGTCAACCAAGAAACGAACATCACAAAGCTGATAATTACAATCTCGAACATGTGCAGTGACGGTTGACAACACAACGGTCGAATTTTTTACATCGTTGGATGTAGAACAACAACTAATAGGTCATGTGCCACCTGCCTTGGAGTTCGACGAGGACGCAACACCTTCATTGGAACTTGATCTGGAAAAGTGCAATAAAGAATGATGAGATTCTCGACATTGAGCACAATGAGTTTTACTACGACAATCTCTACTCGAATGATCCATATCAAGACAACGAAAACAACAAAACTTTCCTTTAATCAAACAATAACGATCCCAAGGAGTCATTTTCAAGAAACTTGCACAATCTACTAACCGATGACCCGGTTTTGAGCACTTCAGACAATTGGGATTTTTACTAGATGCTTCGTTAGATGAATCATTAGATTGAACCACAAACACCTTTGATTTATTATCCTCTTTGTGCTTCAAATTAAATGATTTAGTCTGTTTCTCATCAGAAGGAAGAGTCTTAATTTGCTTTTCAATGAATTTGACATAATCGGTATAAGTTGGCATAACCTTGTCATGGATGGCCGATTCAAAATTTCTACGAGAACTTGGATCCAGCAATCTCAAGCCATGATAGAGGAATATCGAGTCTGACAAATCAGTGAGTTGCAATCTCTTCAATGCATTGATTGAACTGCAAAACCCATCCAAAATTGCAATACAACCTGCCTTGGATTCTGATTTTATTGGACGAAATTCAATAATTTGTTTGAAATAGGCATTGACTTACGCCTGTGGATTGTTATAGCGGGTCAATAATGCCTGCCAAATTATTTGATAATTGTTAGCCAATGGTGGCAAATGACGACAAATATTTGCTGCTTGTCCAGTAAGTCTACTTACAAGATATTGGACCTTCTGCTGATTGTTCAAATTCTTGTTGTCATGTACCAATGCCTTAAATAGTTCATAAAACACCGACCATTGAGTCTGGTTCCCATCAAATTTTGGAAGGTCGATTTTAGGCAGTACTGACTCAGACACGACTGGCTGTGAACTAGCTGCTGTAGCTGCCGAAGATTGAGCAACAGCAACAGTCGCCTCTTTCTGTTTGAGAGTGTTAGCCGCTACCTCAATATACTGAAACAGATCTAGGTGTGAGTCGTTGAATGCTACAACATGATCTTTATTCAACTCAAGTTCCAACTCATTAACCACTAATTCTGTCTTTTCATAATCCGAAATGGTCTGAGACACCCAAGGATACAAGATTGAAAATTGCTCAGCAACTTTTGGATCAGAGACATTTTTAGACAGGTCATAAATTCTTTGCAATCTGGCATACAATTGTTCCAATTTAGCGCGATGCACCCTGATTTCTTTCTGTAATTTTTCCTCCATCTTGAACTCATACACAAAACAATTCAGCCCTGACAATACAAATAACAGACAATAAAACAAGAATGAGTTCAAAATCAGATGAAAGGAAGAATCACGAGTTAGTAAGTTATCAAAGTTAAACTTTGATTATCAATTCACAAGATAAGTTATCGCTGAAAACAAAACTATAAGATTAGATAATGTTCTTCCAACAACTCACAAACAAACGAAAACTTGTTGAATTGAACAAACAAAATCATGCTGGTGATTAACCTTCACTAACATGTATAAAAAATGGACAATACAAATTCCAACAAACAAACAAATTCCTGAAAAAGAGCACAATGCGCCTAGTTTCAGGAAACTACAATTTTAACTGAAATAAATTTAATTTCAGACAAATACAAATTGACAAGAAACCTTGCTCTTAGAACAAGGCTACAACAAACTTAAGTTGAGCATGGATCAGACCATTCTCAACATGCCAACATTGGACAAATACGAAACTGCTTAAATCTAATGTGTGTGAATTAATCAACAAATTACAAATTTAAATTCGTCCCGGCTCGGCAGGACCATGAAATGTTCTGAACAAAGCTCAGGCTAGAGCTACCAGAGGACTGTAATTTACTATTTAAATAATCAAATACAAACAAGGGGCAAAATTTAATCTTCAATTTGAGCCAGGTTATTTGTACAGTTAAACTCTGCATTAATGAACAATAAAAAAGAGCAAAAACTCACCAAATTTATTCCAATCTTGACTACTTGCCCTTCAAAGCCTTCATTAGGTGTTTTGGTCAGATTCAGGGTGGGACAAAATCTGGTTAAAAGACAGGTTCTGGCTTCCAGGCTGCCTTTTCGCATTCAACTTGCAGGCTATGCACTGTGTTTTGAACAAAGCTCAAACTGGATTCTTTATAAATTCAAATCTGATTCAAATTAATTCAATTCAATACTATTTACGCTGTTATATTCATAATTCACACAAACAACACTCAAACAATTATTTACAAGAAATTTCCAATCGAAATTACATGACAAACACAATTTTGGTCTTGCAACAAGATGGGCTGACGAAAACAAGACAGACTCAACAAGGACATCGAGAAGGCCAAAGCAGCAGGACGGTCTGCGCTGGCGCAAACAAAAGCCTGCTATTGGCAGAACTGCAGTCTGGCATTCTGGTGCTACAATTCAAATTCTCTGGCCGGAACAAATTATATTTTATGAATAAAAGAAAGTATCCCTGAATCCATACATCTTATCTATACTGTATTTGATGGTAATTGAATAACTAATCACAAAATCTGGTTTCTATGATATATAATTTAGCAATTCAAAATATTATAGATATCTTACCTCTTTTTCATACTGAAATAACGAATAGTATGATATAACATAAAGGCACATGAATACAGTCAGTTTTATACTGGAATTCAACTTTAATCTTCCTCTTGTTACTGTGTAGCCTTTGGCTAGAAGAAGTAGAAGAATTAGGAATAATACTTCACTTGCTGATTCGAAAAGTCTTCCTGGAAACCAATTTCGATTTATAAGTAATTTTACAGAATATATAAAAAGTTCTCTTTAAATTCAAATATAAATATAGTGAGTATGTATTTGTACAGCCTCTACAGGGGATCATACTTTCAAGGTTGGCAATATTTTGCCGTTACAGACGTTATCCATTCTTCCAAATAGTCATATGTACTACACATAACGGTGGAGTACGAACGTGCGACGATTACCATCCAGTGGCACTGTCAAGTCTCAAGTTGGTAGGCGAGTATCACAGATAGAAGTTCAGATTTCGTTGCAGTGGAATCACCCACAAAAACATCTAGTCATGCCATGCACAGTTCATGGGCACTGCTGCAGTTTTGACGGTACGTGGGCCGACTAAAGCCCGGACGTTTTTTCTAACTTGTCTACAAGTCTGGAAAAATACTTGTGGTCCCCAATTGTATAAGTCTCCAAGGTAGGCGCGCTTGCAAGTTCACCAAGGAGGCGCCCAAGTAAGGACGCGAGCGATCCAGAAAGAGTGAGCGGGTGGGGGGGGGATTCGACATGCTACTTTCAGAGACTGGGGCGTTACCCATAAATTCCACAGTATGGGGTATTTCTTGAGTAGTCTGTTACTTCCAGGGACGAGGATATCCTGTTTCCCATATTCTGGACCAACACTGGAAAACCGCGAGACTCCGACAGAGGCTTCACTGTTCCCAGCTACTCCCTGAGATGGAGAATCAACCAGAAGACCTCCCATAGTCTGGAGCCTTCACCTGAGCCTTCACCTGAGCCTTCACCCATATAGACCAGGCTACTGCCAAGGACGGAGTCACCGCAAGTGCTATGGTTCACCCTGGTGGGCGGCTTTTCCCTTCACCATGATAACCAGCAAAACATTGCCGGTGCGATCCATTACTCCCTGGAACGGAGCCAGACCCGATCCCCGAAGGGTTCAAGAGCCCAACTGATTCTCACCAGGGGTCATATCCTCCATACTACAGTGATAGAATAAAATTCCTTTAAATGTTTAGTTTCTTAATATTTTTTTCTGTCATTAATTTTCAATACTAAAACGATTTTATAAAGTCAGGATAGGGAATTCCTATGGGTGTAGAATGAGGACAACATTCATCAGTTTCAATAATTTTGGCCTATGTATACATATGAATGGATAAAATAGTTCAAAAAGTAGTTTTAAGAAATTAAGTTAAGATTTTTAAAGGGATATTTTGGGGTTAAACGTGATATTTTCTATCTGATAAAATGATGCCGAGTCTTCCACAGTTTTTAATAAGCATACAGATGATGATCGGGCTGTTACACTGTCGGAGAGGAATCTGGAGTAGGTGCAGACTTGGTTGAATGCCAACGAACTGTTCCTCAACAAAGTCAAACCACAACAGTCACATTTGGGTTTAAATAGGGACCAGCAACAAATAATGCAGGTAAAAGGACAGAAATTCCTAGGAACAGTTATTGACTCTACTCCAAGTTGGGCACAACACATTGCTGGTCTGAAAAGTCGGTTGAGCAGCAGTGTGGTTGCCCTCAAACGATTATGTGGGGAGCTAATCCGGGATGGACTAGGTCAGGCTTATTTTGGTATTTTTCAAGCGCATATTTCATATGGCCTGATAGTGGCCTGATTTCATTCTCATCGCAAGACATTCTAATTATACAGAAAAGGGCTGTCAGAGTCATCGCCAGAGCACGGAATTGGAAATATTGTAGATATATTTTCAAAGGTCTTCGCATAATAACACTGTAATAAAATAATATATATAATATATAATGAAATGCTTACTGTTTCTGAAAACGAGCCAGGAGAAAATGGAGTTGATGAATGTTATTCACTCTTATAATACAAGATCCAATCAATGTAACCAGAAGTTACATTAATTAGTAATTATACTCTCAATGTCGCAATTAATAGGCCTATAATGAATAGACTTCCTATAGTGGTGAGGAAACTCAATCACAGGAGGTTCAAACACATTTTAGAAACATTCATCTTGAATAACCCCTTTTATTCAGTTAAGGAGTATATAGACAGGAAAATGAATGTAGTAGAATTCGATATCTAGAAATAAATTATCACTGTTCTATGAATAAAATAATAATACATGTTTTGTATTTTTAATGCTGTGACTTTGTAGTGTGTTGTCTTGCGTTGTCTTGTGTTGTCTTGTGTTGTCTTGACTGTCTTTGTATTGCATTAACTGGCCTACAGATCGAATTGAGATATTCTGTTCTTTGGGATGATAACATTTATTCTTATTCAATTGTCGACAATATCAAATTAATACTGGAACAATATCAATGACTTAAAAAATGATGACAGTATAATTACCCAGATCCCTGGTATATGGTAGTCCAACTCCATCCATAGCATAACGTGAATAGGCTATGCACTGGTTGAATATTCCAAACCCTTGTAGAGCTACTGATGACAAGAAAATTTTATAAGTGGAGTGGAATAGTTGCTTGGATTTGAGTTCCACTGGAATAGAAAATCAAATCATCTTCAATTAACAATAACACCATAGAATATATTCTTTTCACAAAATCAAATTGAAAATAATTGAAATTGAATTTGCATGAAAACTGTAATTATTCTCTGCTGTGTACTAACATTAAACTTTAATTGATTGTGACAAAATAAATTGTGGATTTCATCGATTCAATTTTCACATTGAACAGTTCCAAGTAAGCGGAGATGTCAGTATATACCACCGTCAAAGTCAGACACATCCGCCCTAGCATTGAAAATCAGTCTTGTTTTGGCGGTGGCTGATTTTGTCTTAATGTATATGTAATGAAAACTAGAATAGGAATCACATACTAATAGCTAGAATTTACAAGCAATATACCCTATCATTCTATTGAAAGGCAGTCAAATGACCAAACAAGACGGTAGTCGTATTTAGAATAGATATTATAAAAAGAGGGACTATTCCAGTTGTAATATAGTTGAAGTCTTGAAGTTATAGATTACCTGTATAGGAAATTCTAAATGATTATCGGGAAATAAGGTAATATTATTGATTTATAAGTAGCTTCGAATTGGTTATTTTAGAAAATTCATTGAATGGAGTTGATAATAAAGTTCATAATACTGATTACTTACATCGATGATTAAAATAGTGTTAGAATTGAAGATATTCAAAACGAATGTTTACTAAGAAGAGCAGTTTCGGTCCAAAAATTTAACTAAAGCTGAATCTCTCATAATCGATAGAACCCTCCCAGAGGGTCATTCTCCCAAAAGTCCCAATAAATCCCCCTGGAGCTTTCCCCCCAGCCCCTCTTTAACGTGAAAAATGTAGGTAATCACGGAAAATCAATTATCTCTGTAACCATCGAACAGAAAACGTTTTATTTTATGTCATTCGGTTCGTTACATAATGGACTATAATATTGATCCTGTTCATTTTCCAATAAAACTAACAGTATCTCGATAAAATAATATATATATATATATATATATATATATATTATATATATATATATATATATATATATATCAAAATTCAGGGAATTTAAGAAAAATTAAGAAAAAGTAATAAGCATGCATAAAATTTAAGAAAATCATGAAAGTGTTTTCCATTTCTACCCTTGTAATCACAAGTTGAACAAATAGGATAGAAAATTGAATATTTGATATTGAAAGCCAGATGTAGGTTCATTGGAGATGGAAAATTTGTAAAGAATCATGAACCAAGTACAAAGTATGAGATGAATTGAAAGATGATTCATCATCTTCTATTATTCTGTTAACACATCGATTCCTCAACTCCACTCATCTTGTCATGCATTATACAAGAGCCTTGATGAAAATGTCATGGATGGAAGTAAAGCATGAGCAGAATCATAATGGAATTAAAAGGTTGGCAGAAATTATTCTTGATGTAGATCAAATAATGGTTCAGGTACCAAAATAATAAATCTATTTCTTTTTTATATACTAAAGCATTCAAATTTAATCTATTGAGCATCTCTTGTGACTTGGCATCCACAGATTTTTTTTTAGTTGGGTGAAGCTATTTGAAAAATGAATCTGATTATCAATATTATATAGTTTTCACAGCATTCTAGTTCATTGTGATCATTGAAGGGTTAAAGTGAATAAGTTCAAGTGAATTCTAGTATACAAGTATTTTGTGGTAATAATAGGCTCTTCTTTATTTTCCATGTTTTGCTCCTGTAAAGTTGTGAAGAATATAAAATATAAATACAAAATATTAGTAATAACTTTTTAGAGAATGTGTTCTAAAGTGAGTGTTTTTTCAACTACTATTACAAACTCAACTCTTTAGGACAGCTGATAATATTATAAATACAACATATGCTTAACACTACATCTTCCATTCTTTACAGTTTCATCTAAGTTTGAAATCGTAATGAAGGTCTAACATTTCAGAACTGTCTAAGCTTTCTGTGGCAGTTGCTTGGCATATCTTGAGCATGTTGTTCATCTCCATATTTGATTCTTTTTGAATTTTCTTTGTCCACAGACTGCTTGAAACTCTCAGCTTCATTATTTTCCTTTTCGTGGTTACAGCCAATTTTCTCCATGTTGTCAGCGGATCATCTTCTATCACCGCTTCTATTGGACACTGGTGACTTATTTTGAAGCTCTAATTTGACTCCTTTCTGTCCGATGTTTTCGACTTGCTTCTGGATCAACATGATCTGTTCGTTTTGCAGCTTCACAAATCGACATAAATCTTCAAAAGACACTGCATTTCTTTTACTCGAGTTTTTACAAGAACGCTTAGGGAAACAATCTAATAATGAATCACTTCCATCGACTTCCTTTCTAAAACGTTGGCTAGCATTTTTACCTCTCTTATATTTTACTAAATCAGAGTGACTCTCTTGAATATCACAGTCATTTAGCTCACATTCAGGACAGGAACAAGAATTTCTGTTTCCGCCTTTACTTGAACATGAATCCATCATAGCCATGCCTCAATCTATCACCATGTCCATGATGGTAACCCTTCTCAAGAATCAAGTCCTCACTCTCATATCGATTCCTGCACGGAACCGGTTTGCTCTTATGATAATCATGATATTTTGTGTACCAATGTGTTGGTTCAGAAATAGGTTCAACCATACCTTCACTGACCATACGTTTCAATTCTACTTTCTCCTTTTCATGTAATGTCAATGTCAATCTCCTTGGAGACATAACAGTATTGAATGTGATCAGGCCTAGTTTCAACAAAGCATTCCTACTCAGAAGAGGCATTTTTTATGATTGTAAAATATAAACATCTTCTTTCCAACACATATTCTTGTAGTTAATGTTCACTGTACTAACTCCCTCGATATCTAATTTTGTTTTTCCAGGTCCAAAAAGAACTTTTTCTGTAGGCTTGATTTTCAGCTTCAAATTATGAGCAAGCTGTTTCCCTAGAACTGAAACATCAGCTCCCGAGTTCACTTTGAATCTTACTGGTTGGCCACTAATACTAACAGCTACACTAGGGTACCACTTGTCTTGCAAGAATGCTATCTCCCCCAGATAACTGTCAGGTCCATCTGATTCAATTTCCTGCACTCGTTTTGATGTATAAGGACAAAATTTTGCGTAATGGCCTAATGAGTTGCATCTGTGGCAGTTGACCTTGAAGGCTGGACACACGTATGGCATGTGTTGTCCCACATTTTCGGCAATTGTAGGCTACTTCTCGCCCCAGACAATTTATTTTTGTCAGTTTCAAAAGTTTTAGCCTTCACTGCACCCTTATCTCTATTGAAAGATTCCCCCCTGACCACAGACTGTTGATTTGAAACTCTTTCTGCTTGCCGTGCTCTGGTTATAGCTTTTTGCAGTGTTAGAGACTCGTCATTCTGCAGAGACTCTGACAACTTATTATCCTGGACACCTATGACTATCAAATCTCTAATTAAACTACTTTTTAGTTGACCAAGTTCACAACTTTCAGCGAGCTTATGCAAATCATTTATAAAGGCATCCACCGGTTCTCCTACACCCTGTCTACGTTTTAAAAACTTAGCTCTTTCATGAACTATGTTTTTTGACAATCCAAGATACTTTTCAAACGCCTCTACCACATCTTCATAGAATAAATTTTCCTCATCCAAACCAAATGTTTCAAACAGTTCCTCACCTTCCTGGCCTAATGTGTACAGTAGAGTAATGATTTGCTGGCCATCGGGTTTAAGGTATAGTTCCGACGCAATTCTGTATCTTTCAAATCTTTTGATCTACCTAGCCCATAAAGCCGGGTTAGTGAAGTCAAAACTTTCCGGTGTAGTTGACTGAGATTGTAGCCGTACAACTACAGCAGTAGGCACTGGAATAGAATTAGTCATAGTATTATCCTCATTGGAGGGGTTTTTTACGTTCTTCCATTTTGCCTTACCTCTAGTTGCTGGCACATTTGATGCTACATTGCCCAGGTCTTAGTCATCTATATTTCATTATGAATATCTACCTCAACTTCCGTCACCTCTTCTGAACACACTTCAATAATTATTTAAATAAATAAGTATCAGTTATTTAAAACAAACAGATCATGTTGATTCAGAAGCAAGTCGAAAACATCGGACAGAAAGTTGACGTGATCGCCCAAAAAGGAGTCAAATTAGAGCTTCAAAATAAGTCACCAGTGTCCAATAGAAGCGGTGATAGAAGAGGATCCGTTGACAACATGGAGAAAAGTGGCTGTAACCACGAAAAGGAAAATAATGAAGCTGAGAGTTTCAAGCAGTCTGTGGTCAAAGAAAATTCAAATAGAATCAAATATGTAGATGAACAACATGCTCAAGATATGCCAAGCAACTGCCACAGAAAGCTTAGACAGTTCCGAAATGTTAGACCTCCATTACGATTTCAAACTTAGATAAAACTGTAAAGAATGGAAGATGTAGTGTTAAGCATATCATGTATTTATAATATTATCAGCTGTCCTAAAGAGTTGAGTTTGTTATAGTAATTGAAATAAACACTCACTTTAGAACAGTTTAGTTTAAGGACTATGATAATAATTGTTACTAGTGTTATTACAAAGCCCCCCCCCCTAATCTATCTTTACTTAAACTCCTAAATCCATAGGTCCACTTGTCAATATGCATGTGTAGCCAAGTACTCCACATAACTCCAAACCGTGCTCTCTTTAGATGACAAATTATTGACGAAAATAATTAAAGCTCCCCTAAATAATAAGTGAATATTGTAGCTAAAACACAAATAATAGAATTTTAATATTATATTCAAAAATGGATTGTTTTCTTCAAGAGAGAGTTACGTTTAGTCAAGCAATTGAATCAGTTCATCACTGATTCAAAGTTGGGATCTTGTAATAAATTTATCCACATTTATAACTACATACTAACCTACCTATAGTTCATTTGACGAGAAGATAAAGTAAAAGCATTGAAAAATCATACTCTCTAGAGGTCTATCTGTCTATGGTAAAAGAAAACGATTATGTGTTTATCTATGGTAAAAGTAAAAGATTATCTGTGTACCGTATACAGATAGATCTCTAGAGAGTATGATTTCACAATTTTTTACTTTATTTTCTCATCAAATGAACTATACTAGGTACTGAAACTCAAGGTTTGATTCGAAATAAGAATTTTGTGGTGTAATGAAAGTTTTAAGTGTAATTTCATAGCAGTTTCATACCGGCCAGTATGGGGTTGAATAATATGAGCGGTAGGGACCTCTCATGGGTCCACAAAATATCTACTCCGAAACGTGATCTCTATAGTCAACAGCAACAGGGAAGGCTCAAAATCGAGAAAATGGTCATA
This sequence comes from Nilaparvata lugens, assembly GCF_014356525.2. NCBI lineage: Eukaryota > Metazoa > Arthropoda > Insecta > Hemiptera > Delphacidae > Nilaparvata > Nilaparvata lugens. Next base: position 67,679,092 of record NC_052518.1, on the reverse strand, counting down.
CTCTCCAACTATTATAGAACAATAGAAAAAGGATGAAGGAAGAGATATTGCCACCTTTATAAACAATAGGACAACCCTTTCCGATCCCATCAACCTGTTGCATTTCTACCTTCAGGTAGTTGGACCCACCAGAGACCTCAAAGCCGTTAATTGTCTTAAATAAGTAAGTATCGGTAGCTTATCTTACGTCGAACACTACAATGTACAATACAAACAATTTCCATTAAAATACTATTATAATAATCATTGGAATTTCTGCCACTGATTGAGAAAATGTCATTCTGAGAGCCTTGAAACTCGTATTAGAAAAAGTTGCATTATCATTAGAAATTTTGTTATTTGTAATAGTTATAACTGTAGCCTACATAAATTCTCGTGATTATGGACATTAACTACTTTATTCTAAATCACGATAAAAATAGATACGGAATTTTGAGATAAGAGCACAATCATTTATAGTTAAACATAAGAAAGATTTACATAGCATTGACTTGAAAGCTCTGATAATGTTTGTGAACGAGACTGCAATTCTGGCTTGATCGGTATTGCCTCTCGCCATGTTCAAGTGAGAATAAAAAGCTTCAAAATAATTTGTTCTCACTAATATTGAAACCAAATGAGCAACAAAATAATCTGCTTTCAGCTTGAAATTTTTCAACTTATCAGGAGTATAATATTATCATATAGTATCACTAGTAAGCCTACCCTTTTATTTCCTGTGTTCACACAATCTGATATTCATCCCATTATCAAGTGATCAGATTATAAAGAGTAATCAAACAAGAAAAAATACAAAAAAACTACGAAAAAGAATCTTCATTTTTTTACAAAAAAAGATAAGATGAAGGAGTCTGATACACAATATATCATCAAACTTCATTAAAAAACATCAATACGGTATCTAAAATTAGAGTTATCAAAATAATGTGATAACGCGTATTGAGAATGCACACATCAAATTAATAAATTCTATGAGCAGACAAATGAAAGCTTGATTTTTACCATCAGTGTGGTTAAATCAAGAAATTTTTAATATTTTTTAAAGTATTGAAAAATGAAAATTCAGATTCAGCGCATGTCAAAACATGAGTTACAATATATAGACAAAAGTGATTGTTTCGAGCACAATAGTGTAGATAATGTAGAAAACAGTACTATACTGTTTACTATGGTGAAGGGAGTCATTCGCTCCGTACCGCGTCGGCTGTTTCCACTTCCACGGCGTCAAATCGAATCGCAAATACATAACAATATACATCAATGGATTCACAATGAGAGAGGCTACATTTATTATTTGGCTCATTTTCGATGAAAATTACTTGCTTCAAAGTTGATCGGAGAAAACAAAAATCAAATCGAAAACCCCTTAATTTTGGACATATTATTTTATCAAGGAAACTGATAGTTTTATGAATAGGACTAGTATTGTAGTCCATAATGTAACGAATCGAATGACATATAATAGAACTTTTCCCGGTTAATGGTTACAGAGATAATTCATTTTCCTTGATAACCTGTATGTTTCAACTTTAAGGGGAGCTAGGGGAGAAAGCTCCTTAAGGGGGGATTTCTTGGGATTTTTGGGAGAATGACCCTCTGGGAGGGTTCTATCGATGGTGAGAGATTCAGCTTTTATTTAATTTTCGGACCGAAAAAACCTTTATTGACTGGGCTAATATTAGCAACTTAATCATTGAAGAACAATACTTGAAAAATTATGATTTAGAAAAACTAAAAACGAAAGCTTAAGATCGTGACAGGTAGCTAAATTTAGCAGAAATAAATCGCTACCTTGGTTTGACAAGGTTCCAACTGCATATTCACTAGTTCTGAGAAAAAGTCCCCCAAAGTTTTGAGTTCTCAGAACTTGAAAAATTATAACAGGACATGTCCATAACTTTTTCTAGTGAAAAACACCAGTTGATATAAGTGTTTACCACACATACATAATTTATATTACTTTCAGTTTTTTTTATGGAGTGAGGTAGTTTGCAGTTAGAACCTTGTCACTGAAATTTTGATACATTAGAATTGTTACAAGGTTGTAAGTGCACTTAGAACCATTTCAAACCAAAAATTTTTTATTCTTTCAAATCACAAATGTAAAATAGTTTGATAATATTTTTTGTCTTGAGGGTTCATAAATGGAAACATTTTTGTAATGTCTTTTTTCTTCTCATCACTAATTTCGTGAACACTTTTTTGCACTTTAGGTTTTATGTTCAGCACTTTTGACACACCACATTTCTGGTCTACATTCTTACGTCCACGTCTTTCGGTAAACTGCAAATTAGAACACGTTTCTGGCTCTGTATTTTTATGTGATATTTTAAATTTCACAACCTGAAGAGTTTGTGAAAATGCTATCCGTGATATTTGGCTAAATGGTACAGCCTTGTAATTGAATAACTTTGCAACTGAAGAAAAATCTTTAAAATCAGAATCTTTCATCTGAATTACACGAAATGGTTTGTGGCGCCTTATTTGTTTCAAAAGTCGTATAAGACCAATAGGAGAAAAAACCTCGATTCGCGTCATAGCCTTCTCAATTAAACTGTGTACACTGTCAACTTCTTGTACACAAGAATGTCCAGGTACAGAATATTTCATTGTGATAGTCTCAATGTTTTCATTATTTTTTAGGAAATCCATTATAGCGCATGACATGATTGAATTTCGATTCTTTGGTACACAAGAATCTGACCAAGTAATTAGATTTGTTAATTCATTTTCTTCTGCAACAACATCCAATATCTTCCTAACAGCACTAGCTATATCATTTCCCGCTCTCCACTCATACTTTCGTTCCATATAGCACAATATACTTGTTTTGTAACTGAATAATAGGCAGTCAAGTTGTAAACATTCAATTTCCTCGTATAAAAGAATGAACTGATATTAGCTCTAGGGCAAGTAATAACATTTTGCAGATCAAAAATAAGTACAGGAACATCTGATGCTTTGTCTTTCTTACGCTCTTCACTCATACAATTCTTCTCTTCTATATGCATGTTTTATTGCTGCATGAGCTCATCAGGAATAATATTGGTCTTTTCAGCTACTTTTAATTTTTCACACAAATCACATCGGTCACTCTTTGGCTCATGAAATGACATGTTGAATTGTGTTACAAATATATGATAATACATGAATTGCTTAACTGGAACTAAATCTTTTTCCCTACACTTTTCTACATATAATTCAAACATTTTGGCAATACTCAAATCGGATGACAAGTATTTTCTATCTGTCCTAGCTCTGCAGTAATGCGAATCAACAGTGGGGAAGCTATTTATATGTTCACTTACAAAATCAACATCACCGGTTGGTTTTCGCCTGCTTTCACGACTTCTACCTCTCTGATCTGGCTCTGGAGTGTTAGTTGTTTTATTTTTTGATGCGTGCACTGTATAAATTGGTTTCTGTGAGATGTCAAGAGTTCCTAGGTAGAAAGATTTGCATACTTGAATTTTTTCCCCTTTCACATTGAAAAAATACTTGAAAGAGTACAATCTTCTAGAATTAGCATCATTTGATCGTTTAGGACGAGCTGTGAGATATCGTTCAGATGTGTTGATTATGAAATGCCGTTTCTCATTAATTCCAATAGAATAGTATGATTTATGAAGCTTGGTTTGTTCATCATCTGATATTTTTCTGCTGCATTTGAATTTACACGAAGTATTACAGTTTTTCAGAGTCTTAACTTTTTTTGCATGAACCTCCTTGCCCCTACGACTCTCATACATCTTACCAGCTTGACACTGTTCTTTCCTTACATTACTTTTCCAGTAAGATGGTTTTGCCACAATCTTTCTAAATTTCTTCTTAGGAGTGACTGGTGCAGTAATAATATTCGATGCAATGTCAAGATGAGGTGTCTCCACAGATTTTCGGTGCAGATGTCATGTCTGAAATGAGAAAAAGTTCATTTGAAATGTACATTATCTATTTGGAAGAAGAACAACAAAAATTTATGAATCATGATGCATGATTTAACATCATCTCATTATTCATTTTTAATACATTGCCAACATAACTTTAAAGTCAAGCTTGAGAAAATTAAACAAGAGGCATCTCAGATTAGACTTTTCCCGGAAGATTACTACTGGAAGCATTGATACAGAGTGATCATAAAGTCTCTTTGCAGTAATTGCATGATGGCATTGTTTTATTATCAGTATGCCATGATGGCAATGTTTCACTCATAGGGACTTTTTGTTCACGCTGTAAAACAGCATGCAATAAAAAAATGTTCCTAGTACCATATAACATCTAGGTACCAAATTATTATGTTACAGTATCATACTAGTATGGTACTAGGTACTAGATTACATTTATCTTGTTGTGAAATGTATGCATATTTTTTAGTTCTACAATTTAACTAACAAATTGGACACTGCATTGGAATCTTTTAATCCATTCCAACATAGCATACTTTCCATAGCCTATCACATTTTATTTCATTAATCTAAAGCTGTGCGAACACATCAAAATTTTCGATCAAATTTCTTCTAAGAAATCAGAAAGGAATTTCAAGGAATTGGAAGCTCTTCTATTTGGCAGAATTAGATGGAAAATTTGAACATGTACATGCAGCTCAATAAAATGTAGCTGCAAGCTGTTGCAATAGGTAGGCATCTAAATGAAAAATAAAACTTGAAAAATTAAAGTATGAGCTTATTCCATGTTTGATAAGTTAGATGAAAATCATATTCTTGCAATATCTTACCGATTATCAGTTCCAGTGTTTCGGTCAACCTCTCCATTTTGGTTGATGTCCATGTCCATGTTTTTATTGACCTCATCAGTAATAGTAGAAGACACGCTTTCATAGATGAGTTTCCTTTTTGCTGGAGCTATTTTCCTTACAAGTCTTTCTCTCCTGAAAAAAAAAAACAAATTTTATTTCAGTCAAATAAATATTAATAATAATACTTCTGCATGCTATAAAATTGATACTGAAAAACAAAATGAAGAAATTGAAAGCTGAATAAAAATAATAAAATTTCAATTCAGAGACAGCATTCCCTAGGTGAAATTAAAAAAAAAGTGGGCCTATTGAGAAAATTACAGTTTATTAAGAGCTGAAATTTGAGTTCAATTTGTCTTGCCTGATATCCTACAATCATAAAAAATAAACATTATTGGTAATGCAACCATGTCAGCCGGTCTGGTACTGGGAGGGTACCTACTCAACAAAACGTAATGACAAGAGTTTTAGGTTAGGCTTAAGTATAGGTCAAGTTGAAAATTGTTGGTCTCATCGATAAGACCATAAATTCACTATTTTAAAGTTGAAAAGTGTTATTAGAGATAAAGACTATGTGTATTCAACTTGTCTGAGCTCATAAAATGAACACAAAATATTACAAGTCTAAATATCAGCTGAATCAGGCATTGAGTTTTCAATTTAACCTAACTCCTAGCGTAGCTTTTTTAGTGAAATCAGAGCACATTAATACACAAAAATAAGAAAATGGGTCATCATCTTACCTTGACAAATTGGTTTCATCATTCAAATCGGAATATTCAGAACTTTCTGAATCAGGATCTGACGATGTAGGTGGTATAAAATCATCTTCAGAATCATCAAAAATATCCACTGACTTATCACTTTCAGAATCACTCATGATTATTTTATCACAAATCTAACACAGTGTATAAATATTAGTAGCATTAGCTTGAACTAAAATAATTGTTAATAATGAGATATTATCAAGCATAAAGCATAGAAAAACATCGACACGAGTTGAAACAACATAAACACAGACTGCAATCTATCTGTAATGCAAAACTAACCTACAAACCACTGCGAGCTGAAACTGAAATGGCGGGAAACTACAAAATGATAGTTTGACAAGGTTCCATCTGCCATTGGAACTTTGTCAGTAACATCTGATCTCAATGACATGCAGTTGGAACTTGGTAATTCTTAAGCTGCGTACACATATATGCGCCTCCAACCCGCACCGAGCACGCTCCGCACCGAGCACGCTCCGCCCTCGTACCGCCCTCGTTCCTCCATCGTACCGCAGTCGCTCCGCCTCCGCTCTGCAGTCGCACCCATCATGAACGTTAAGGAAGATGTTAGCTCTTCTCGCGTTCCCCGGTCGAACCACTGTTGCTCCCCGGTCGATCATCAATCGCTCTGCTGGAGTGACGTTCGGCTGCGCACCTTTGGTGCGTACAGACTTTCGCTCTGCTCCACAACCGAACGTCACTCCAGCAGAGCGATTGATGATCGACCGGGGAGCAACAGTGGGTCGACCGGGGGACGCGAGAAGAGCTAACATCTTCCTTAACGTTCATGATGAGTGCGACTGCAGAGCGGAGGCGGAGCGACTGCGATACGATTGAGGAACGAGGGCGGTACGAGGGAGGAACGAGGGCGGTACGAGGGCAGAGCGTGCTCGGTGCGGGTTGGAGGCGCGTATATGTGTACGCAGCTTTATATCTCTGTTATGGATTGGCAGAACTGGTTCTTGACTAGATGTAATGGTAGATAATGATGCCTGGAAGACAGTAGGCAAAAAAAAAAAAAAATGAATTTTGATGATTTTGTTAGTTAGAAATGTATTTGCATAATCTAATTTATCTTACTCTCACCATATTAATTCTTGGATTGAAGATTTAAAGACAGTTCCTGATTTAAAGATACATATACTCTTGGGCTGGGGTTAGACCGAACGAGCATTGATTGAACTAGAGCACGAATGAACTGAAGCATTAAACACATAGAAACAGCCGGACATTTGAGAAGCATGGTAAATAATTATGCCCCCAAAAGTGTAGAAATTCAATGTTAGATCTCATGATTTTAGAGATTATAAACTGGCTTTATCCAGATGTTTATCAATCTTTGTTCGAAACAAGCATTCGCTTGTTTGGTCTAGCCTCAGAATTACAGCAACTTTTCCATGCAAAATATGTTATTTGATCTCCAATACTCACTTGCGCACATAAACACAGCAATAGTTAGGAGAACGTACGTCAAAAGGAATGAGATTAGCACTGGCAATATATCTGAAAATTTTGCAAAACTGTTGTAACTATCATAACAAGTGATTTTTTTGACAAGAAAGTAAAAACAATAATTAAGCAATATGATTATGATGTGTTAGTTGATGATGGAATAGTTTGTGAAACTAAGATCACATAATGTCTGATGAGAAGCTGATTTGGAACCAATATCACAAACTAATTTCTCAACATAACTCGAATATCATTTTTTTAATGCGTAAGATGTTTTCAATTTTATGTTGTTTTTGTTTAGATATTGCTATATACATCTAGTCCACATGGAAAAATACAATCTGAGAAATGGAAATTAGGCAATTTGTTGGAATAATAATATATAATGCTCGCTACTATATCGGACAAATAATGTTTCACTGGTGTGGCAACCAATACTAATGTAAAAAGAGCCTGAAGAATATTAATGTAACTGATATCACATTGGCAACATCTATTTATAATGATGATGCTAATATTATCAAATCAAATCAATTTATTTGCCATTGAATATTATAATATATAAGTTCAGATAGTGAGTTGATTAATAGGTAGGATATTAGCATTTGCTATCATACCGTATAATAAATTATATTGAACCCATTTATCTGTCGTCACGATTCTTGAAAGAATCTGTTGATACTTACAAAACTCATCTGCTGAGAAATGCTCCCGCCAAAAATCTCCTGGAGGTCCATTTGTCATCATCAGTTTGTAGCGCATACTGAGACCCTGATGGTAACGGGTTTTCAATTTAGTTATCCGATAAGCTTTACAACATGCATGCAAAAACTATAACAGCAAACAATTGAATCTTAATGGAACAGAATTCATTTAACAATCACACAATACACGTCTATCATTTTATTGGAAAATCGTAAATTATGAAAACTGCTCCATTCCTCCACTATCCAGACACCTTTGGCATTTTTTATTTCTAGATATAAATAAATGAAGAATTTGAAAAGAAATAGAAAGAGAAAACCCACGGATGAAATTTGCCAATAAGTTGAACAAAGCTGAAAATTTTATTCTTGCTCTTAATATAGATAACCTAGAATTCTAGAAAGTAGAAACTCACTATTAAGTAATAATATAATAATTATAATAATATTATTATATCAGTAGAATATGGGCTTGGTATAGTCACAAACTGAGACAACTATGTAAGTGAAGTACAAGAGAAAGGTAGCTCTATGCTTTATAATAGTAGGGAGAGAAAACCAATAAATTGGCCTCAATTTAACACAAAATTAGGCCTATAGGAGCAAAGTATATAAAAGCCCTTTTGTAATTGAGTATGGATTTATGGTGGATATTTTTGTGACCAATGATTGTAGAACCGAATTGGAGTTATTCAACCCATATTTGACAGTTGGATTCCATAATATTATTTCGATCTCAAGTCAGATTATTTACTTATCACAGCTTATCACAGCTGTGATAAGAGAGTCGAAATGTTGTGAATGATAGCACAGAATACAGCATTGTTGTATTCTGTGATGATAGTAATTCCAATACAGACAGGTGTGATAAATTAAGGAATCGTCATTTGCTTTCAAGTAAAAAAAAAATATACTTAGACTTAAACTCACTCTAATCTATCAGGATTAGCTGAATTAGAAGAAATTGATGTTATTTATAAGGAATGCTGACAGTTTGATGTGCACCTACATAACGGTTATGCATACAATCTCCGATTTCAATTGAAAACTACAATCTATTTTCTTCATCAAACCTATCAATTTTTGGGAATAATGAATTGTTAGAAGAATGACCTTACTAATATTAATATTATCTTTATAATAACAAGAGACAATAACAACTATTTTACGTTCTTAATGCAACATCTCTATCCTCGTCCCCATGTTAAATTGTGACCTAAATGACGAATTAATTTAGGAAAAATTCCGCCAGGGGCGCTTCCGACGTTTTTGAAATCCCCTCCACCTACGTGTTCATAGCGAATAGCTTGCTACCTCTGCGCAAAGCACTGTCCAGCTGACAGCATTATAGTACTCTTATTCATTTTTCGTTTACATCTTATAAAATGTACAATATTGATATTAATTTTATTCCATCCTTTCAAATACTGAACATAATTTTGAAAATGGATTTAGTAATGGGAGCGCTGCGTCCTAATGGACGAGCCGCCACTGAATGTGTATTGAAAATAAATATTTTATTGACTGTAAATATTTTAGAGCAAAGTTAGAACATATATTCTGCATATTTGATAAACGTTAAAATGAATTTTTATAAATTGTATTATGATTTTATGAATAAAAAGCTATTTGATTTGATTTAGATGCAACTAAATCAGATATTTCCTTTTTACAATACATTATTTTAGTCATGAAAACTTTTCATGAAAAAGATCACTCCTCACTAGAATAGCACTTTTTAGCCAATCAATTATTCATGCTTCTTCCCATTTCTAATAATTATTCAATTAGGAATTGTAGCAGGTTTTTTTGGGCAAATGCCGTTTAATCTTTCTGCATTGATTTTATGCTCAATGAATGAATAAATAAATTGCTTACTTTTGTTGAATTACAATTACTGATAGCAATAAACCACCACCTCTCTCTGGCACTGCGAAACCTTCTCGAGTTTTGGCAAGTAATTGTAAATTTCTTTTTACCGGAATCTTTTGAGTTGGGCACATGAAAACAGCCAGCAGAGCCATCAGAACTAGTCAGTAATATCATCTGGTTTTGTCTTCTACTAAGAACTGACTCTTTTTGTTCGCAAGTCTGAAATTGAAATTTTTTGTCAAACAATTGTTCAAAAACGGTATAAAATGAATCATACAAGCCGTAAGAACAGTATATCAACATAGCAAATCAAAATTCCAAATTGAGTTTCTTTATTTATGTAGATTACATATCCTATTTTATAAAACAACAAAGTGTACAATATGTGTTCACTAAACATAAATAATACGGTATTGTTTTGTATCAATTGACAGCTCATCTAATTTTTAAAACATATTTTAAAGGTCAGATATTTTCTCTCTATGTATCTTTCAGTCAGGAAAAAACCAATTTAATAAGTTTTATTCTTTAATTGAATTCCTGAATCAAATGTCACCAGCTAGCAAGGATTTATCCTCTTGCTGGTGATGCCAAGTTACATTTGTAAATATAATCTACATACCATTTTAGTATTTTTTCCTTTTACTGTAGTTATATCACTTCATATTATTAATTAGTATTCTTGAACTTATTATTATGGATATTATTAATATCCTTGATATACTTCACATTATTGATTTCATATTATTAAATATCCTCCAAGCCAGCATTTGTTATGATATTATCAATACATGTAGCAGTCTGAGTTGTAACTCTAGTTGGCACAGTTGAAACAAAGTTTAAATTATTAGAATTTGTTAATTTTGTGAATTCAATTTTTTTTATGATTCCTTCAACAATTCAATGTTAAAATCACCACAAAGAAAGACTTTCCTGTATCTAATAGTGCCCGTATTGATATGATGAAGAAGCCTCTCATAGGCGTTGAAGAAAACACTGGATATCACTGTTTGGAGTTCTGTAAATTACAACAATCAGGAAAAGCAGGTCCATACCTCCATATTTTAAATTAAATTCTATAGACGCGCATTCAAATATGCTATTTATTATATGCTATTTAATATCATCTCGGATTCTGAATTCAATATCCTTTTTTAAAAAGTATATAAACTCCTCCTCTATTTTTATTCTTTCTACAGTAATGTGAAGCTAGCTGATACTTGGAGAGTGTATTGAGAATGGAAATATTATTAGCGGTTAACCAGTGTTCAGTCAATGTAATTACCAATGGATCTACCGGACAAACAAGCTCAACATCATCAAGTTTTTTTGTGACACCCTGTATATTCAAATTGATAACAAATAAAAATTTATTATTTCTTCTATTCATACCCTGTTTATCCGAAAGGACTCGTTCATCTCTAACTCTAAAAAATCTGTTGGAAGTTTCCACCCTGGAGTTTCCCTACTGCCTTCTACAGTCGATCCACTCAATTCAAAACTAGTGCTTGAGGCCAAATCAGAGGCCGGTGAGGCGGTGATCAATTGAAAACATCACAAGAAACAGAACCACAAATAGCACCAGGCTTATCCTTCATGTACGACTCAACAATGTCCAATATTTTCCTGGAAAAGTATTTTTTCCCCAATTATTACATGAAGTTACCTTCTTGTAAAGCTATACAGTCTTATAATTGCGAGCTTGTTATCGGAGGCCATTTTTTCTATTGCACTATTCAACTTCCTAACAAAAACATGAATAGGTGACCCCTTAGCAAGATCGTATCTGTGTGGAAGCGTACATAAAATTAAGTTTGTATGGGCTAAGCTGCTTATCGCATTATTAAGCTGAGCAAAGAGATGTGTTATTGTTTGTTCGTTGCAATCTGAATTGATGTTATTGGTTCCAGCCAGAAAAACAACAAAATCATTCACTGAATAGTGAGCAACCTCCTGACTCGAGAGCAAGCAACCCAATATACATACTCCATAGGTGCACCAGGATACACATTGCTCATCACGCTTGAAATCGTGCCACTATCGCCAATCAATGAAGAGACATGACGCCCATGGCTGATAGAAAAAATGCTAAGCCTAATTGAATCTCTCTCCGCGAACAAAGAAGCCCCCCCCCCCTCTCGCCGGTAACCGGCTCCGGACACCGGTAACTGACTCTCATTGCAGTCATCAACACTTCCCATCAACTTATCACCCCTCAGTAGTATAAAAAGTGCCAGAATCGCCCTTCACCACAAGGTCATCCACGTCATCCAAACCTAGCCTCAAGGTCATCCATGTCATCCAAACCTAACCTCAAGGTCATCCACGTCATCCAAACCTAACCTCAAGGTCATCCACGTCATCCAAACCTAAAAAAAAAAAATTAAAAAAAAAACATAAAATCAGGAATAAATGGGAAAAAAGGGAAAAAAATCCCTCAGGATCTCGAACTGGGGCTATAAAAGGAGTTGTTCTGCAAGGAGTGGGACATTGTATCTTGTGCAGTCATGCCACCAGTACGTGTGTGTGATTTTTGTGTATTGGTTTTGGATTACTTTCATCTTTATCAACATCAAGAGTAAGTACCAGTGCATTTTATAGTTATATATATATTTATATTATATTCCTGATTTGACAATGAAATTTAAAAGAGTTGAATTTTGAAGTAGTTTGAGACTGTCAATTAAATTCAAAAATGACTAGTTTAATTATGAATTAGGTTCCAATACATAGAGTAAATGACATAGTCAAAAATGAATAGTGTAATTATGAATTAGGTTCCAATACATACAAGTTGAGAGTTTAATTATGAATTATGTTCTTTGAGTTGGTGGTTGTAATTCAACCTAACCTAAAAAATGTATAACAAGTCTTTGCCCTAGAATTAGGCTGTACCCACAATATGTCTGACATTGATAGTGATGAAGGTGTGTATATAGTTTTCAGACATGAGCGGTAATGGTTCTAATGATCAGGAGCACCCATCCCACCTCAGGAAGTAGATCCTAGACCCCATTCACATTCTCCCACCCCCCCATAAGTAGATGCAAAGTGCCGAAACCACCGCCTTTTTTTATGACTCAAAGTTTGTCATTTCTTGTTGTAGTTTTCACTCATCTCACAGCACTATGTAGCAACGTTTATAGATAAGCTTACAGTGAGACAACCTTGGACGTTATCATTACGCACCAATTCTGCTCTTGGCTGATGATTAACATGTTTCAAAATTCACTTCAGAGACCTTACAAGGATGAATGCGGTTCCGGTCTAATTCAATACTCGAGCATTGTCACGTTTTTGCAATTTTACTTCACATAGCTTACAAGGACGAATGCGGTTCCAATCTAATTCAATACTCAATCATTGGCACGTTTTTGCAATTTTACTTCACAGAGTTCACAAGGACGAATGCATCTCTGTTCTAATTCATCTCAAATTCGAGCATTAACACGTTTCGTGCATAATCTTGTTTCACCTTGGAAAAAATGCATGTGAACACTCTCTCACGTTGAAATAGAATGTAGCTAGCTATTTCTCCCAAGCAATTTGCATAGTGAAAATCGGTTAAAGATTGATATGATTCTAACTTTAGGGTTTTAGAACATCACCGTAGATTGAGAGACCCATTTTATCAGTAATTAAATCACCTACTTGATCTTCTGTCAATTTATGTTGTTTTACCTCAATCCAATTCATATGAAAGCTAACTTTAGCATAATTCTGTACTATTTGGTGTGCTATTCGATGTATAAATAAAGTGAGATAATCGGTGAATGCAGCTGAACATTGTAATCTCATCACTTCATCATTCTCTGTATTTTTAATTGAAGTTGCTATTTCCTCACGAATTGATTTGAGTGTAGCTTGTAATTCATCATTCTTAATAAATGCTTGCATTTCACTACTCAGATCATTTTTCAATACATAAGTTTCGCTAAACGTAGTTAGCAATGTATTCAAATCGTTTTTTGAAACAAATTGTTCAATCCCCTCCATAAGATTTGTCTTTATCGTATTAGTCATTGCGGATAATCGATCTTCAAACTCTTGTTTTGTTATAACAATGTTATTCAATGCCTGCACAGTTTTATCCAAATATTCCTTATCAACCGATAATGAATGAGTTTCATTTACTCTAGTAAAAAGTTCTGTGCTAAGCTGTTTCAATCTGGTATTTAGATAATTTCTATCTAATACTTGCAAATCTTTAATCTTGTCTGAGATAACTTTCAATTTCTCATCCAAATGGTTCTTGTCAACTTTATTATCGTTGATCGTATTCAAATGCGATCTGAATATCTCTGTTGTTGATTTGAGATCATGAAGAGAATTCTCCAAATTGATAGATTTCTCTTTAAGTCCCCTATCGATATTGTCAGATAACTGTTGTAATGTACTGAAGATGTGTTCCTTTTCGATCTTGTTCAATCCAATATTCTTAACTATATTAGATAATTGTGAATCTAAATACGAATGCAGAGATTCACTAACACCCTGTTGATTAATTGCCTGTATTATTCTCTCACTAAAACTGGTAAGATCTGGTTCATTCCATACAATGTCTTTCTTCGCAGCAACTCTCTTGCTTTTACCTCCGAATCTGTGCACGCTCATTCTGCAACTTAACAATAATTTTACTTTCATGCAATTCCTCTATAATTGATGCAATCTCAACATCATGACCCGAGTGTCCAGCAAGTTTTGATGATTTTAATAAATGAAGTCTCTGAACCAATTCGTCATAGTTGTCATAATATTGGTAAATTCTATTGCTAGAAGTATTTTTTGCAAATTTTAATAACCCTGAACCTCTCTTACTTGTTTTTTTTAACAGGAAACAGCATTTGAATTAAGCGAGACTTTACACCCCTGTTACGTTTCACATATCCTCGTCTATCCAAATGAACTTTTGTTATTGATAAAATCTTCTTGTATTTATTTAGATCTTTTTCATCAGAGAGATATGAATTTGGTCTTTGGGCAAATAACAGTTCTAATAGTCCATGTGTAATTCGGAATTTTTCGTTATCAATATGAAAGAAGTAGTTATCAAAGCTAACAACCATCTCACCCATAAAATATAATTTTCGGTCAGAATCATAGGAAATTCCATAAGGAATCGAGTTATCCAATTTTTCACTATGAAATGTATACAAATATTGTGCAAGCACTTGATTCTTTATCTTCTTTATTTTGCTGCTTGTATCACTCTCAAGCCTAGTTGAATTAAATATACTTGATTCGTTCATGCTTAGATCTTTTTCAGCTGCTGATGGTGATGCAACTTCTATTGCTTCACTAATATCATCATCATGTTTCTCTCCCAGTTCCATACTTTCTTCGTCTTCTTCTTCTTTTTCTTGTTCCTCCTTTTTTGGTATAAAACTCTGATCAGAGTGGTGAGAAGATTTAGTTTTCCCCATTTCAACTAGAGGTGTGATAATCGGTTTAAAAAGTTTTTCTCTGTAATCGTCAGATTGCTTTTCAAAATGTACAATGCTTCTATGTTTATCCCTAATAACTTTCCTCAATTTCTTAATCTTATCGATTAGAGCAACACTAGCGTTTTGTCTTCTACGAGACATCCTCATTCTTTCACTGCTACTCACTCTCTACTGAATGTCAATAAAGTTATCCAGACCCTGCCTATATTTTCCACTATTAGCTACACATTCGGTCATAATAGTAAGAAAACTATGCTTCTTAGAATTCCACACATTTGAACACAATTTACTGAAATCTCTGAAGCAAATATCTTCACCCACATAGTCTCTATGTATTAATTTGAGTGATAATTGATCAATTTTGAATATAACAATCATATTTGCATTATCTCTGGTGAAATGTTTTTGTGTTGCACCATAACTTTGAATTAAATATGCTGTATCAATATTACGATGTCTACCCATAGTAAAATAATCTCTTATTTGAGGTGTGTGACTAAGTTGTAAATCATTGAATATAACTAGGGAAAATTGTGGTATTTTATTCGGGTGGGGAATTCTCTTGGGAATATCATTGACATGAAATTCAATACCTTTCATTTTTGAAAAGACTTTTCTTAAAAACAAGTACTTATCTTGATATTGACTTTTAGTATTTAAATAAATATGTTTAAATCTCAATCCATTTTTGGAAAAAATCAAGTTGAACAATAAATTCGTTTTACCACATGCAGATGGGCCTACGATGAGAATTCTAGCGTTATGTGGTATCAATGTACCATTCTTACACCATACAGGCTTTTCCTCTTGTGCAATTAACTTATCGAAATTTACAATGACGAGTTTGTTCATGTTGAGAAAGTGAGATATACAAACATAACTGTTTCATGTGTCTGGTTCACTTGCTAATGAAGCGTTTCTAGGTGACACACATACATGTACTCACCCATTCAACATATAGTCACCTTGTGCCACATGCTACTAGCACTTCTCTATGACAAAAATGAGAAATGAAAGAGCGAACATTCAATTCAAGTTGTTTTTATTTAAAAAACACACACACAATGTAAAGAATATTACAATGATTATCCACAACAGATGTGGATAGATAATTATATAATGTACATTATTTACATCATATGATCTTACTCTAATTATTTACAACAAATGTGGATAGATAATTATAATGTACATTATTTACATCATATATGATCTTACTCTAATTATTCACAACAAATGTGATTCGATAAAATTATACCATGTGATCTTACTCTAATTATTATTTACAATCCTACTCTAATAAGTTCTCTTGATTCATGAATGATGGTTGTGGAAATCCAATCCATTTCACAAGCAACTTATCCTTATCTCGTCTCAATATTTTTTCTATCAAATAAACATTTCTTTCAGATTCATTCAAAAGTGTTTTTTTAATTTCTTCTTGATAAAACCTACCCTGTATTATCTCACCACTAAGATCTTCTAATGAGTAAGTGATAGGTCTTGTGGGATGTATGCTCACAATTCGGAAATATTCAGGTGACCAATTCATTAGATATTTTCTATCAAATATCTGTTTCTTTTTAGAAATTCTCACAATATCACCTAGCTTATATTTTGGTTTCAACACTTTTAATTTGAATCGTCTATTAAATGCAGAGTTTAGTGATTCTAAAACACGTTTACGATGTTTTTTAGTTACATCTTTAGGTCACATTCCAATGCTACTGTGTACTGTATTGTTATAATCATCTACAATATTTTGTAAGTTATTAACCCAGTTTTTACTCCCACGTTCAGTTAAAGATCGATATATTTTTGATTTTATTGTACGATTAAATCTCTCAGCGATACTAGCTTTCTTATCAGTAAAAACAGAATGATGCTTGATATTATACTTATCTAACAAATCTTTCACATGCTTATTAAAATACTCCTTCCCTCCATCTGTCTGGAAAAAACGCATATGTTTATTCTTACAAATAATGGGTTCGAGTGCATTATAAACACTTTGTGCAGTCTTATTCTTTAAAGGTATATAATAAGCGTACTTAGTAAAACAATTAATAACAACTAAAATATAACGATATCCTTTATTGGATTTAGATAAGCTACCCATCTCAATCAGATCTGATTGATATAAATCGTTCTCATTCTTCAACTCATATCTACATGTGGGGTAATTTACACGTGCAGCAGAGTGAAGCTCTGCTGCTAATTTTGCTCTAATATTACTCATTCTTCTTTGTGTGAAGACAAGCTTGAAACAGAATTCGATGTGTTGGTCACTACCTCGTTACACACACACTGATCTGTGCCATCAGTTTGCTATTTTGTAGTGACCGAATGGTAATGTATCAATTCCATTCTCTGCAATAAAGCGCTTGTCATCGAACAGGCTTAAACAAACCTTTGCGCATTCAATTTGATGCATGTTATGATTGAAGGATCTCAACATATTACATTTTTCTATATGTTGGCATCGTTCAATCAAACATTTCTTATACAAGTCAAAACTAAGTTTTCTATTTTTCACATGTGTCTTCACACCTTTTGCTACACACTTATTTACAGTTTCCTCCTTCTCATTATTTACAAGATATGAATACAATTTTGAGCATAATCCCAGAAAAGATTTTAAAGGAAATGAAGCTGTCTCATCCTTAAATTTCCCTACAACTTTATTCCTCTCATTGGAGAAGCATTCGTGCTCAGCTGGGTAATTTGAAGTGTCAAACAATTCTAGATTTTCTCTTATCAGTTGGTAGACGTCGGGTGTCTCCAACGATAAGAGGAAGCTATCTGTATCAGTCATACAAAGCTGGATGTGTTGCCATGGTATGATTTTTTGCAATTTACAATAGAAAAAATCATACATGTGTAGATTACTCAAATCCAGGATGCAGAAACCTGAATAGATTGGCTTATTCATTTTTAGTTCCAACTTTCGCGAGAAAACCACAATCACATCCGAACTTATTATTATTGTTTACATAGGGGATTTGAAATGTACTTATCTAGACGCTTGGCATCTGTGATAATTTGAATATTACATTGATGCCAATTTCCCTGTATCAATTTTCCAAAGCATAAGTTACTCATCTGTTTAAAAAAAGATACTTCAAATTTATTTTTCGCGGCTTGCCTATTACAGGTATTGAACTCAATGTAGTTCTTCAACCAAGGCGATTGGGAAAAGCTTATGACGCGATGTACTCTTGTTAATTGCAATCCGAGTTGAAGGTACAGTTTCAAATTAATGTAATGAACAATGTACCTCTCTCGATCAAAAAGTGTGTTCATGAGTTTCTTAGTCAGAGTTTGACCGTTCTCATTGGTTTGGTACTCGGAGAACAATTCGCTAGGAGGAATTTGATGAAGTGGAGCGAGAGGGAAATTGGCATGCATATCATGTAACTCCTGTGGGTACTTGAGATCACATTCAATTACATAACCAGTTTCTGATTCACTCTCCAAATTTGTAAAGTCAAGAGCATGGATTTCTTCCTCTGAGAGGAACTTGAAATTTCCATAAGGTAAGAATTGATTCATAGAGTGGGCATACAAAGAATTACAATCTATATAAAGCAAATAGTTACTTGGTTTTGTGGGATCATATGTGTCAGGGATGTATTTGTTATTAGCTTCGCAATAATGCTTGCCAATAAACGAAACACCACCGCGCATTCCTGATTCAAACAATAGATGTATATCGGGATCGCTAATCAATTGGAGTTCAACCCGGGTGAACTTTAACATACAATTCCAAGTGTAATGAGCAAGCAAAAGAAAATGAGTCACATCGAGGCCATATGACCTAAAAAGCATTGACCTCATTTCTTCGAAAACCTCAACTAATAGCATGACATCTAGGCACAGATAGAAATCATGATACTTGCCGAGAGATTTCAACTTGAATGTTGAGAACACTCTTTGTGCATGCTCATATTCTTTGGGGGAGAGGGGTGTATCGTTAAGATCATTATAAAAACATTCTATCGGAGGGAGAGAAGTCTCAGCAAATTGTTCAGGGCAAGATATGTATGAATAGGGATATACTCCTTTTTTCAACAAGAGTTGCCTATGTTCGAGATTGGGGTTAAATACTGAAAACAGACGTTTGAACTTCGATTCCATATCTGTACTATCTACCAAGTTGCGCACTAACACTTCTAAAGATTCATTCATAAATTTATATGAATCTAAAAACTTGATTTTTCCCACTGTCAATGTCAAAAATCTTTCTGATGTATTGGCGATACAGGAAATTTCTTTTTTACATTTTCCGAGAGCTTTTAGAATAAAATGACTGTCAAATCCGCTAAAATTATGGAAGTAACAGCTAATCGTATCGTCAGTTCGAGTATTTAAATTACACGACACATGAGCAGCACACAAAAACTTTCCATTTTCATGTGCATGATGGCGTACCTTTGTGTCTGTTTCGGTAAAAACTTCATCGCAAAGGCCGCACTTATCAGCATTTTGAAATTCGCGTTGCTGACGATCACTTAAATGCTCCATCGGAATTTCACATTTTATATCTGCACTCAATAAATCGCCCAGTTTGATTATTTCCTTGAGAAATTTCTCCATGATGTTTTCATTGATATTACTCGATCTATAGAGTACTGGGCCGTACGCAATATCTCCATTCACATCAATTACAACAAAACAATACCCGCACGGAATATGACGCGCCGTTTTCTTGGTGTAACTTCTGGTGATAGGTACATCCTCAGATTCATTACCATCCATATTCACAACAAATGTTTCCAAATCTGCATAGATTGTATACTTTTTCTTCAAAGTCGAACCGAGTTCTTTAAATTTGATTGTCTCACCTCATTTTGGGTATGAAGTTCTCTGAGACTGGAACTTTGAACAAAGCTCTAGATGTCCCATCCCGGTTTACTGTTTTGTCTGATGTAAATCTGTGAAAGCAGAAATTACAAACAGCTACTTGATGAGCATTTTTCGAAAGGTGAGAAAGAAGACGCGACAATCCGTTTTTCCCGTTCGCGGTGTTAATTAAACAAAAATGAGTTTTTCCTGCATCGCCTTTCAACATTAAAAGATTAATTTGGTATTTACGCGTACGGAATATGCTTGTTCGATAGGGGAAAAACTTTTTGTTGTCATACGCGATAACATGAATTGCGATGTCTGTATTGAGAATTTCAAATTTCTTTATATCGCGATCAGTGGTTGGGAAATTAACTCCGCGAGTGTTCAGCCTGTGAGCAAATTTGCTCAAATATTTCACCGTTAATTTCGATTTATTTGGTTTCTGGTGAAAATAGGCTAGAACACTCCACAGAAAACACTTTTTATCAGAAAGATTTTTGACATTGATAACACATGTCTTATTCTTGATGAACTGGTGTGTTTGAATATAACTGCTTGTGTATATTGGATTATATCTAATCACATTTACATCAAGCGAGTCGATCTTCTTCAACACCCACCCACTACCAAATCGAACAAAGTTATCGAATGAACTTAAAATTTTCCTAACTGCTAACATAAATTGTTCATTCAATTTGTCATAACTCTCTAAGACATTCAAGCCTATGGCCGAGTAGCTATGAAGATTCACAATGGATGAAACAGCTTTGGATTCCTCTGATTCTAAAACTACCATCTTATACAATAATACATTTAATACTAAAAACCATTTCTCATTTCCTTCGAAACGTGCAGCGTGTTCTCTTATTATCTCGAAAACACAAGCTTTTGAGTTTTGAAGCACATTTTCAATGTCAGGTGCTACGTTTTCGAAGGAAATGCGATGGCAAATTGCTCACGAACTCATGCCTCCAACCCTGTGTTCTCTGCTATGCTCCATCTCTGCTACTAGCAGGTTACTGAAAACAAACAAAGAATATATTACTATGGCACAGAATTAGATATAAAAACAAGTAAACATTAATCTAAAAATCAGTTGTGATTTAACAAGCTGCAAGTACAGTGCAAAAAATGCTATCTCAGGATCAGATTTTCATGCACGAACGATTGAGGTTATTAACATTTGATAATCATTGGAAATTAGAATCGAGTCTGTTGTCACCTCAAAATATGGCTAAACAGGGTTTTAAATTTGTGCGAGCACCTGACGTTGTTCAATGTGTGTTTTGTTCAGTATATTTAGAAAATTGGTTGTCAACAGACGATCCTAGTAAGGAACATGAGCGATGTAGTCCAAATTGTGGATGGCGCAAAGAAGATAATATTTCATGTGAAGAGGAGAATTTCGATAATAATACTCTACGACAATATGAAGAACGAGTTTTAACTTTCCATCGTCCAGAACCATTCAAGCTCTCGGTATTTATTAATAGAGCAGACTATTTTGCAATAAATGGATACTTTTTACATGAGAAATCATATCTGCAATGTGTATATTGCAAATATATTATTGAAAATCCTTATGAAAAAGTGATACATGTTCCGTTTTGTATATATAAAAAGATGAGCTATAATGGAAAAGAAAAGACAAATGATGAAAAAGAAGATGCTGTGGGAAAACAAGCTGGATATTGTACAATATCCACTCTGTTGTAGAAGTAATTCCCAATCAGAATCAAGATATTAGTGATTCCTAAGTGCATTGTAGTAGTAGTATCAGGAAAGAAGTAAGTTCTGAAAAATCATGATTAGAAAAATAAAGAATTGTATCATACTTACATGCAATGAATGATGTGCTGTACTGTCTCTCTCTGCTTACACTCCAACTCTTAGACTAGTTCTTCATACGTCTTTCCTCCTCAAAGACTGGAGTGATTATGCAGTAGTGCACTCTCGAACTCTGTGAAATCAACAAACATAATGAAAATCACAATAATATTGAGAAGAAATTTAGCAAGTCAACATGTGATGTTAATTATGAAAATTAATGAGGAGATTACATTGCTCTCACATTCGAAATATTGTTATTCAAGATATTATATCTGGAAGTGAGAAATTTTATATTAGTGCATTGTGAGAATTTGATATTTTTTCTCTGAATGCACCTTGCTGTACGTGTAAGAATGCATTTGTATGTCAAGGATGTGACAAGCGGGAAAATGCACTATCTCTCACTCATCCTAAAACAGAGAGAGAGAAACGAATGAGTATATAAGCAGCAGTTATTGGATTTGCCAGCTTCATTCGAGCACTAGTCACGTTCCTGTTACACATATCCTCATCATCATCATGGACTCGTCATCCACACGTCAGGACTACATCCTTCCGGATACACCTCCTCAACAAGACACTTCCTTCCCATCTTACTGGGCAGCGCAAGCTGCACGGAAGAAGAAGCTTCCATCTGCCAATAGCAGTGCTGCTCCCGCTGCTGCTGCCGCTGCTGCATCTGACTCCGAGGACTCACCGCTGAAGAGATGTGGGGTCTTTGTGGAGAGAGGGATGAGCAGTGAGGAATTCATTATACCAGACACACCACCATCTCATCTGGGATGGGCACCGAAGCATGTACCACTAACAACGATTTCCACCAACAAGCAGCAGGGGAAGAGAAAGCTGCACTTTCTGGAGGAGGATGAGGAGGAAACCAACTTTGTACCCTCAAAGGTTAGTTATTTCAAATATTATTAACATGTAATGTGAACAGATAATTTTAAATCTTTATATGTTGTCATTAATTTGTTGAAAAGCTTGCCACTAAAAAGCTTGCTAATATCTGATAAATTTCTTACTCTACTGAGAAAAACTAATTTCCAATAGATCTGTTCACATTACATGTACTCACATTGTGATATTAAATGATTAGAGTTATTGTGAGAAATTGATGAATCTGATTTGAAAGACAATTTCAATCAAGAATTATTTCTTGATAACGAATATAGGAAATGAAACTATTCAACTTTAGAGTTCAGTTAAGATGTATATTCGAGTTCATGAATATGATGATTACATTGATATATTCATTTGAATTGAGCATAAACTGTTTTATGAAATCAAGAAATATAATTATTTGAAGTGATTAGGTTGAATGCATGTTACTATCTAATAAATACTTTAGTGAGAAAAAAACTAATTTCCAATAGATGTCTTTGTATTACATGCATGCACAATGTGATATTAAATGATTAGAGTTCAGTTAAGATGTGTATATTTTGAATTCATGAATATTATAATGATTACTTTTTGAAATTGAACTGATCAAGCTTACTAGTTGATTAGAGTTCAGTCAAAAAAAAAAATTGAATAATATGAATATTTTGATTTCATTATTATGATGCTTACATATTATTTGTACTAATCATGCATTTTTTGCTATAATATTGAAGTGATGTGTTAAGAAAATTACTGATTTAGTTGATAGTTATATTGTGATATTAAATGATTAGAGTTCAGTTAAGATGTGTATATTTTGAATTCATGAATATTATAATGATTACTTTTTGAAATTGAACTGATCAAGCTTACTAGTTGATTAGAGTTCAGTCAAAAAAAAAAAATTGAATAAGATGAATATTTTGATTTCATTATTATGATGCTTACATATTATTTGTACTAATCATGCATTTTTTGCTATAATATTGAAGTGATGTGTTAAGAAAATTACTGATTCAGTTGATAGTTATTTGTTGCAATGAACATTGAAAGAGTTTGCTTATTAATTTGATGTATGCATCACTATTGGATTCTGCAATATGAAGCAAGAAATATTATTCCAAAAACTGATATTACTCACTTTGTGTAGAGAATGTCTTGTCAATCTGATGATATCAAGTTGAGATTATGACAATAATCTGTTGATCACAAGTAGTTGATAATCTGATGTAGAGAATGTCTTGTCAATCTGATGATATCAAGTTGAGATTATGACAATAATCTGTTGATCACAAGTAGTTGATAATCTGAAACAAATTATAATAAAGTTACTAATCATAGATTTTCATTTAACAGAAACGTATGTGTGAGAACACCTCCATGGCTCCGCTACTAGAGGAGGCAGCGGCGCGGGATGATGATGATGATGATGATGATGATGATGATGATGACTTTATCGCACTCATCAATAAGCCATCACCAAAACCATGGATGCCTCTCCGCGAGCTGGCAGAAGATGTCCCACATACGTTTCATCTCCATGCGAGAAGAAACAAACCATCATGGCAGACAAATTATATTAAAAATAAAAATCGCTTCTACAAAGAAAATCTCTGAGGTATACCTACCTCAGAGATTTTCTTCCATAATTTTGCCCTGTAAAGTTATTAAATTTAATTCTAAGTGTAAAAATTTAGGAATAGTAGTGAAGCATATCACCGCTACATGGAGTGACATTAAGATTGTTAAAATGTAACAATCTTATTCTCATACCATGTTGCGGTGATATGCTTCACAAGTAGTATATAATATAAATATTGTAGTGATTGATAATAAATTGTAATATTGTTTTTATAAAAAAAATTGTTTTTAATTCTCACCTGTTTGTTGTGTCAAAGAAGAAGAAGATGTAGAATAGTACACTGTTCATGCAAGAATAGCTTCTCTTGTAACTGAACACTCAATGAATGTAGAATAGTTCATGCAAGAATAGTAATGCTCTTGTACATTCATTGAGTGTTCTGTCACAAGAGAAGCTATTTTATAGTTGCTGCTGCGCGCGCACGCACATGCACCACATGTCAGTCTTGACCTTGTTGTGAGATTCTCTTCCATCTGTTTGCGCTATACACTCACTATAGATATTGCAATCTATTTTTATCAGTATGCTTACAACACTTGAATGGAGAAGTTGTGCAATGAAGATAATTGTATGGAGAGTTTTATTTGTTCTTCTCTTTATAATATGTTGTGTGAATATGCTATTACTTTTCCATATTGTTTGAAAAAATATGATTCAATGCAAAATGATAGTAAGAGAATATTGGAATCTATACAAAATGTACGAAATGAGATTAGGGATTTGGAAACACCTCAATTGATGCAGGAATCACTGCTAGTAAGAAATCATACATTATCTTATATCAAATCATGTGTCAATTCATCAGATGCTTCTCTCGATGTTAGTCTAAGACATTGGTATAGATTTATGATTGATGAACGTTCAATTCTTTGCAATTTCTACAAAACTTACAACATACTTAAGAAGTGTGTTAATAAGACACATCATGATGATAGAAAATTGTATTCCCTATTGGTTAAAACATACCAACTTTGTAGTAATATATAAAGCACATAGTGAGACAATTTCTTTGTCTCTCGATTGAGGTTAAGTGTTTGATTAATTAACCTCAGTCAATGTTCAACTATTGAGTTGAAAGGTAATGAAAAATGGTATGTAGAAGAAAGTTATCTTCTAGAAAACGAGGGAGAGGAATCTTAAGTTCGGCTAGCAAAATTGTCAAAGGTATAGCGGGTACTGCGGGGGACATTACATCAACTATTATAAATAAATTAATAAACGCATCACCGGAAACCCATTTCCCTGGCTATCAGTGGTGTGGCCCTGGCACAAAGGTTAATGAAAGGTTAAAGAGAGGCAATCAAGGTATAAATTCATTAGATAGAGCCTGTAAGGTACATGATATAGCATACACTCAAAATAGTGATAATAAGTTGCGAGCGATTGCAGCCAGAGCTCTTGCGAACACAGCATGGGAAATATTCAAGAATCCAAAATCATCTCTAAGTGAAAGAGCACTTAGTTATCTTGTAACAAACGTGATGAGAATCAGAGGAGGAATAACAAATTGTATACACCGTCATGCTGTAGCCAACAATGCCTACACAGGAGTGCCTATTGACCCCGAGAAGCCTACATCATATCTCCTGTACACAGATGCGAACAACCTGTACGGCTGGGCAATGTGCTAACCACTTCCATGCCGGAAATTCCAGTGGATGAAGAAAGATCAGTTGGAGGGGGTGAGCAGTAGTATTGAGGGTGTTGGAGATGTTCAAAAGATTGGCTACATCTTGGAGGTGGACATTGAGTACCCTTCCGAATTGCATGATGAGCAAAATGACTTCCCATTTCTCGCAGAGAATAAGAAAACTCTTAAATCTAATCATGTACGACTTATGACAGCTCTAAACAATCGCGAACATTATGTATGTCACTACCGCACCCTAAAACAGGCAGTACAGCATGGATTGAAAATCACTAAAGTTCATCGAGGTGTAAGGTTTGAGCAGGAGGACTTCCTAGCACCCTACATCATGCTTAATACAAAGCTAAGACAGCAGTCAAAGAATAAGTTTGAAAAGAACTTTTTCAAACTCATGAACAATGCCGTGTTTGGTAAAACGATGGAGAATGTGCGAAAAAGAATGAGCATGGAGCTAGTGAATGATGAGAAGCGATTGAAGAAACTGATTGCTCGACCAGTGTACAAGGACCGCATCATCTTTGGTGAGAATATCTGTGCTGTTACGATGCATAAAGAGAAAGTGGAGCTCAATAAGCCTATCTATATAGGGTTATCAGTGCTTGACATCAGCAAAACCCTCATGTATGAATTCCATTATAACATCATGAAGCCCATCTACAAGGACTGTCTTCAACTCTTATATCAAGATACTGATAGCTTATTCTACCTTGTCAAGACAGAGGACATGTACAAAGATATCATCAACAACCAGCAACTGAAAGATACCTTTGACACTTCAGAGTACCCTGCAGACCACCCATGCTACTCAGATGCAAACAAAATGGTGCTTGGAAAGTTCAAAGATGAATATGCTGGCCGAGCGCCACTTGAGTATGTAGGCCTACGATCAAAGCTATATGCTTGTAGGTGTTACAATAGTGATCCAAATCAGCTGACAAGTGGATTGATAAAAAAAGCTAAAGGAGTAAGGAGACCAATACTTGGGCGAGAACTCTCAAAAATGCATCCAGATGCTGAACGTTACATAGGCTTCCAAGACTATCTAGATTGTCAATATGGTGATGAGGGTATCTATAGAGAACAAGTGATGTTTGGCACTAGGAAACATCAGATCATGACTCAAGTCATGAGAAAGAAGGCACTGAGCAAAGCTGATGAGAAGAGGTATATTCTAGATGATGGAATTACAACTCTTGCACATGGACATTACAAGATCCCCACTCTAGCACACATTGATGAGGAGAAGGATGAGGAGGCAGAGAAGGAGGATGAGGAGGAGGAGGAGGATTATGATGTGGAGGAAGAGATGATTGACTCTCAAGAAATTCCCAAGGTTCAGGCAGCTAGCAGTACTACAACAGCTAAACGGCTACATTCCTCATCACATGATGAGCTCATTGATAAAGTCAATGAGTCAGGAAGCAGTACTATCCCTGCTAAACGGTCACATCCCTTATCAAATGATGAGCTTGCTGATATGATCAATGACTATAAAATAGATGGTGATGCATCTCAGTATAGCATACTGAGAAAATTGCTTGAGATGATACCATATGCTCAACAGAACAAAGGTTATAGATACATAATTACTATTATCAATTGTCTTAGTAAGTTTGCCTTTGCTATACCAATTAAAAGCAAGTCAGCTGATGATGTGGTCAAGGCAATCAGATACAGAAAATAACTCTTTCCTTATTCCTACTGGGGTTATGCTCTAGAACATCTAGCTTGATTCTAATTTCATAATTCAAATCTATGTTGGGGTTCTCAAATTCTTCCTCTATCCAATAGTTTGACACATACAATGCTTCCAGGTTTTCAAACTGTAAAATATATCAACTATTGTTCCTACAGTACTATACCTGTTTGATTGCAATAGTTACCAATTCTGGCCCTTCTTGTAACTCCTATACTATGTATAATTTAACAACTATGTCCAAGCTCATTGCAGCTTGCTGTAAGTGAACAGTGACTGAACAGTGACTGATCAGTAACTGAACAGTGACTGAACAGTGACTGAACAGTGACTGATCAGTGACTGATCAGTAACTGAACAGTGACTGAACAGTGACTGATCAGTGACTGAACAGTGACTGATCAGTGACTGAACAGTGACTGAACAGTGACTGATCAGTCACTGATCAGTGACTGAACAGTAACTGAACAGTGACTGATCAGTAATTGAACTGACTGACCACTGAGTGGACGACCCAATTATGCCATACAGACATGTGACAGGAGGAGTGAGGGTCATTGAGAACATCCATATGTCATGTCTGAACATGGAGTGGGAATCGTTGAAAATATCTATCTTTAATACCATTTTGATCTCTAGAGCAGCATGGCCATATTGATCTAGAGTCTCTCATGGACATCTTGATCTAGAGTGATAGGTCTCCATGACCATGTAGAGTGATAGGTCCTGCATGACCATCTTGAGCTAGAGTCCTTAATGCTGGTGGCTATTGGTCATGCGACAGAGGGAGGTGGAATGGGGGTTGCTGAAATTACATCGCCGAAAGTAAAGTAAGGTGATTTTTCAGCTATATGAATTAATGAAACTCTCAATCAATGGTTAACACACAAAATGAGGTTTATTTCATATATGTTTACATCATTACATGAGAGTAGTTTTAGACAGTGGATCAGCCAATGAGGGTTTATTTCTTTATTATCATATTACAAATGGTTATACATTCAATAGTATTTTACTTTCTTGAACAGCAGTTTTAGACAGTGGATCAGCCAATGATGGTTTATTTCTTTATTATCATATATTACAAATGGTAATACATTCAATATTAATTTCAATTCTTGAAAAGTCTTAGTCTATGAGTATTTCCTGTTGAGTACACAGCAATTTGGTACCCACTCATGTTTACTGGCTCAGCAGTAGTGACACTCTTGAACATTGTTTCGGTGTATTGAGATGGTGCAAATACTCATAGTATTTCATGCTCTTTTTCAAGGCCGATTGTGATTTTCTCTCCATATCTAGTTGTAAGTCTCCGCACCGCCTTCATGTCATACAGCTGTCCCTGCTGCAGGTCCTTCATGTTACCGAATATTAATGGTTTTATGTCCTCTCCATCAACAAAGATTCGATTTGCGGTTGCTGACCCACTGGCAGAGGTATTGGCTGGACCACTGACAGAGCTGTTAGCACCCTCAATGTTTGACATCTGCAATTCAAAATATTCATTGTTTCAGAAATCATTTATTACAATAATACTTTCCATTATCATACAGCAAACTTACTGGTGATTCTTTATCACCATCTGGTATCAATAACAATTGACTGAGTTGACATCTGACTGAATTGGAAGCAGTAACAATGGGTATTACAGGTTTAGGGGATAATATGGAGATTGTATACATCTTGGAGGTGGACATTGCGTACCCTTCTGAATTGCATGATGAGCACAATGACTTCCCATTCCTGGCAGAGAACAAGAAAACTCTTAAATCTAATCATGTACGACTCATGACAGCTCTAAGCAACCGTGAACGATATGTATGTCATTACCGCACCCTCAAGCAAGCAGTACAACATGGATTGAAAATCGCTAAAGTTCATTGAGGTGTAAGGTTTGAGCAGGAGGACTTCCTAGCACCCTACATCATGCTAAACACCAGACTTCGACAACAGTCAAAGAACAAGTTTGAGAAAAAATTCTTCAAACTCATGAACAACGTAGTTTGTGGCAAGACAATGGAGAATGTGTGAAAAAGAATGAGCATGGAGCTAGTGAATGATGAGAAGCGTTTGAAGAAACTGATTGCTCAACCAGTGTACAAGGACCGCATCATATTTGGTGAGAATATTTGCGCTGTTACGATGCATAAGGAAAAAGTAAAGCTGAACAAACCTATCTACATTGGTTTGACAGTGTTGGACCCTTATGTACCAGTTCCACTACGATGTGATGAAACCTACGTACAAAGAGAACCTGCAACTGCTTTATCAGGATACTGACAGCTTATTCTACATCGTGAAAACTGAGAACCTATACAATGACATCATCAACAACCAGCAACTGAAAGATACCTTTGACACTTCAGAGTACCCTACAGACCACCCTTTAAGAGATCTCTTCTGATGGTGGACGAGGAGTTTCATCCAACCAATCCTCTTCATCCATTTCATAGTCTAAAATCTCCTCGGCAGGTGGAGGACTGCCTGCTTGCTGTTGTCTGTCTCTGAAGGCAACTCCCCACTCGGGGTTGTAAGGAGGAGGTGGATCATCCTCAGGTTCAACTGCATTGTAAACCTGAGGATCAACTATCTCCTCCTCATTCTCCCACAGCTCAATCCGGGCTAGAGACTCCAATTCTTGTGAAGGGAAGCTGGCGTTGGAGTCTGGTTTTGACTAGAATTCAGCAATCCCCAATTCCTAAGGTTCTCCTCTGAGTTTGCTAGCTCCCAGTTCTCGAGAGGCGTGGGTGGTGTGGGAACTCTAGTGATCACCCAGTTCCTTGTGGAAGTTTGTATTATTGGGTCCTGCGGTGAGGCTGATTGGTGTGATGAGGGGCTACTATCAAATTGAAGCCGTCTTGACCTTGGCCAGTGGGATGATTGGCGGCGGTGGTGGGGCGACTGGCGGCGATGGTGGGGCGACTGGTGGCGATGGTGGGGCGACTGGTGGCGATGGTGGGACGACTGGTGACGATGGTGGGGCGACTGGTGGCGATGGTGGGGCGACTGGCGGCGATGGTGGGGCGACTGGTGACGATGGTGGGGCGACTGGCAGCGATGGTGGGGCGACTGGCGGTGATGGTGGGGTGACTGGCGGCGATCCAGTAGGGTCATGCATGCTTGGTTGATGATGTCTGGAAGATTGATGATACTGAAGATGGTGTAGTTTGGAGTTTTGAAGGCGACATTCTGAAACTCTTCTTCTTTGAAGAAGGTCTTATCAAGGGTGCTGCAGAAATATGTTGCCTCCAATACCAGATTGAACTTCATTGCTCCATGTGTCTGCAGTTGCTGACTGATGATGTGAACAATTTTATCCTTCAGACTGCTCACGAAGGTGTGGAAATCTTTGGCAGGCTCATCCTTGTATACATTATTGTAGTATAGAGTCGTGAGTTGGGATTTAAATGCCTCCTCCAGAACAACAAACTCGTCCACTGAGTTTGCTGTTTGTTGACATCGTGCAGCTTTACTTATCTGGAACAATGCAAAACAATATTGTATAAGTATGGTATGCAGTATTCAACTCTCTCTCTCTCTCTCTCTCTATATATATATATATTATATATATATATATATATATATATCTTCATCACTATCAACAGATGTGGGGGATGAAGGCAGTGAATCAGTATCAATATCTAGGATTGTGGGTCGGATGTGTGGGTGGGTCGGGGATGGAGGTTCATAGGTGTTTATATTAAATGTTCTAGGGATGATGGTCGGGAGCTGTATCGGGGGGGGGGGGTGGTGGGGGAATGTGAATGGGGTCTAGGATCTACTTCCTGAGGTGGGATGGGTGCTCCTGATCATTAGAACCATTACCGTTCATGTCTGAAAACTATATACACACCTTCATCACTATCAATGTCAGACATATTGTGGGTACAGCCTAATTCTAGGGCAAAGACTTGTTATACGTTTTTTAGGTTAGGTTGAATTACAACCACCAACTCAAAGAACATAATTCATAATTAAACTCTCAACTTGTATGTATTGGAACCTAATTCATAATTACACTAGTCATTTTTGACTATGTCATTTACTCTATGTATTGGAACCTAATTCATAATTAAACTAGTCATTTTTGAATTTTAGTCATTTTCGAATTTAATTGACAGTCTCAAACTACTTCAAAATTCAACTCTTTTAAATTTCATTGTCAAATCAGGAATATAATATAAATATATATATATACTATAAAATGCACTGGTACTTACTCTTGATGTTGATAAAGATGAAAGTAATCCAAAACCAATACACGAAAATCACACACACGTACTAGTGGCACGAATGCACAAGATACAATGTCCCACTCCTTGCAGAACAACTCCTTTTATAGCCCCAGTTCGAGATCCTGAGGGATTTTTTTCCCTTTTTTCCCATTTATTCCTGATTTTATTTTTTTATTATTTTTTTTATTTTTTTTTATTTTTATTTTTTTTTGAGGTTAGGTGTGGTTGACCTGGATGGCCTTGAGGTTAGGTGTGGTTGACCTGGATGGCCTTGAGGTTAGGTGTGGTTGACCTGGATGGCCTTGTGGTTGGGTGTGGTTGACCTGGATGACCTTGAGGTTAGGTTTGGATGACGTGGATGACCTTGAGGTTAGGTTTGGATGATGTGGATGACCTTGAGGTTAGGTTTGGATGACGTGGATGACCTTGAGGTTAGGTTTGGACGACGTGGATGACCTTGAGGTTAGGTTTGGATGACGTGGATGACCTTGAGGTTAGGTTTGGACGACGTGGATGACCTTGAGGTTAGGTTTGGATGACATGGATGACCTTGAGGTTAGGTTTGGATGACGTGGATGACCTTGAGGTTAGGTTTGGATGATGTGGATGACCTTGAGGTTAAGGGCGATTCTGGCACACAAGAGTCGCCCTTTTTATACTACTCCCCTCCAACGTCTTCCACCTGTCCTTCCTGGACCTTAACAATATCAAAATTTACTCTTCTCCCGCCTTTTACATTGGCTTTCCTTCTTGCACATCCCATAGTACTATCAGTGGATTGAGCTCTGGCAACCATTCCATCATACAATTCCCGATATCTATTGCGTTCTATTTTAAGGTCATTATTTTCAGTGAGTAAAGAAGTATTATCCACCTCTAAAACGCTAATTGAAACTGTCATAGACTGCACCTGTGTACATAGATCTGAGGCCTCCTGCATAAGCCGTGTCATTATACTCAGAGGTTTGTTCTTCATTTTGCTGCTTCAATCGTTCTATTTGATCATGTAAAGTTGTGGTATATTCAATCGAATCATCTCTCTGTTGTAAAAGATCCACTGAGCGAATATCTAATGAAGAGCTCTCATGAATCTCCACTGTTCTTAGTGATGGAGTATTTACAGCTATATCGCATTTAGACCTATTCACGATTATACTTCTATCCTCCTCATCACACTCGGGAACCCTCAATGTGAAGGGTGAAGACTGAGATAGCATATCGTCAACAAGTAAAATTTTTTCTGCTACATGAGGCGTGGAAGATATGCTTTGTGATGAAGGACTGCCCCTCCTCTCAGAGAGGGAATGATTGTGCGAGCTACCCAGTAACACTATTTCCGTTTTCATGGAGTTGGTTTTTATCGTAGCCGGACACCCAATTTTGTAGCAACGCCAGGAAATATTACCATTAGCCAATATGCGGTCCTTTCTAAAACTGAAACCATTCAATCTCAATGCAATATTACCTCTTTTGTTTTTAAACAAACTCAAATTCAAATTGTTTTTTATTCTGATTCAAAAATCAAATACATACAAAAAAATACATCAAACATCAAAAATGGAAATAAAATACAAAAAGCACTGAAGAAATTGTATAAAATATAATTTATGTAATAAGGCTTTCTACGTGTATGATGTATTATGAAAAAAAAACATAGCTTTTTTGAAACAGAATATTTCTAGCTTGCTGTAAGCATATAATGCTTAACGCGTGCAAGCAAGAGTGCTTATACTATAATTGAATAAAATCAGAAATAAGAAAAAAAATGTTTTTTGGGCAAGAAAAAAATGAAAACACACACTCACACATTCACTCACCTCTCATACATTTCCAGTTTGTGCTTAATTACTTTTTGATATGATTTTCAACAACTATAATAATTATTATGTCGAAAACTAAGAAAGAATAAAAAACATGTGTTCTAAACAATCAGGAAAGATATTTCTAAGCCATTTAAGAATGCAATATTTGAACATTCTCCTATTATCAATTCTCTTTGCCTCAAAAGGTAAATTATTGAAAAATTTCGGACCTAGAAATACAAACGATTTCTGGAAACAAGTGGTATATGACCTGGGAAGCCTTAGCAGATCAGTGACTGTCCTAGTTTGATAATTTGTTCTCTCCCTGAAAAGTGCCTGACCACTGTTTCCAGACATTACAAAGAATAGGTATAAAACTTTGAAAACATATATGTATCTTAGAGGCAAGCATTTTATATCTTGAAAAAGGGGAAAGGCATGTTCATATCTTCCTGATTTTTTAACAGCTCTGACAATAGATTTTTGTAAGGTTATAAGTGGTCTCAAGTGGGTAATGTAAGTAGAGCCCCAACAACTTATTCCATAATTCAGTTTAGAGTCAACAAGAGCAAAGTATAACTGTCTAAGAATGGTGGTTGGAAGAATCTTATTTAGAAAATAGAATTTTCTCAGGATATGTAAAAGATAATTTTTAACATAACGTATGTGTAGAGACCAGGTAAGCTTCTCATCTACTGTAACACCTAAATATTTGATGGAGTCAATTTGCGTGACAACTTGACAGTTACAATTATTCCGCAAACAATCAACGTGGAACTTCAAACCAGATGGTAAATTCCAGCTTGACGACAGTGTGAACAGAATATACTTGGTCTTTGACAGATTGAGAGACAGATTATTGTGTTTGAACCACAACAACAACCTATCAACATCAGTCTGCATCACACTCTCCAAGTCCAAACCATCCAACCCACAATATGCAAAAGCAGTGTCATCTGCAAATGACACTGGCACACCATTGTAGTTACATGAGAAAAGGTCATTTAAGAATACAAGAAATAGGATTGCCCAAGGACCGATCCTTGTGGTACACCACAATCTACTACCTGGACTTCACTCTTCACACCTCCTATGACAACATATTGCACCCTTTCTTTCAAATAGGATGAAAACCACATATGTGCAACACCTCTGATACCAGCATTATATAGTTTGTCCAGCAGAATTGTGTGGCTTACTGTGTCGAATGCCTTTTTTATATCCAGGAATAATCCTGCAACACAGTTCGCTGGTCTGGAGTTGATGCCAGAATATATAGCTGTCATGAAAGTATGAAGAGCCATCTCTGTATTCATCAACTCACGAAAACCAAATTGGTTTTTATAAAAAAAGTTACATGAGTTGAGAAAATCAAGAATCCTTTTTCTCATTACCTTTTCTAACAGCTTAGAAAAAATTGAAAGTGAGGATATAGGTCGATAGTTAGTTAATTTTGATCTAGAGCCAGATTTGAATATGGGTACTACCTTGGCCAATTTCATCCTGGAAGGAAATATACCTGTAGAAAGACTGCAATTGAATATATCTACCAGAATTGGGACTACAGACATAGCAACTGACTTTAATAGTCCAAAAGATATGTCATCGTCCCCTGGAGCTTTACCGGATTTTAATTCCTTTATGTACATCAACATTTCATTGAAAGTGACAGGCTCAATAAATATAGATCTTTGACAAGTGGTTTTTGTAAAATTCTCATTATAACTCTCTACATCACTGACAACTAAATTACCTGGTGAGGCTGCAATATCTTTAGAAATATTTACAAAAAAATTATTAAAAAGGTTTGACAGAGTATGATGGTCACTGACAATCTCACTCCCGTGCTCAATTTTTAGTTCATCGAGACTTCCTTTTTTTGGTCTCCCACACAGCTTATTCAGAACTACCCATTTTTGACGTGGAGCTAATAAATTTATTGTGGCGTAGTACTTTTCTTTTTCGATTTTGATCCAGGTCTTGTTTTTTTTAGAAAAAGTTTTAAATTCATTTTTTACAATTTCATTTTCGGGATTCCTTTTTACTTTTTTGAATAGCTTATCACGGGAGTGAATTGCTGTGCATAAACCATTTGTCATCCATGGTTTAAGCTTTTTTACTTTTACTGATTCAGTTGATGTAATTTCAATTTTATTTTTGGAACATTCAATATAATTTGCAAATGTCTCAAGAAAATTGTTGAACTTATAATCAACATTATTATTGAATAATACGTCACTCCAATCATGAAACATCAGCATGTTATTAAGACTATGAAAATCTATTTTAAATTTACTACTAATTGAATTATCGTTATATCTTACGGTATTTGATCGGAGAGTCAGGGACACAGCTCTATGATCACCTATTAAGGTTTCAATTACTGCGCCCCTAACAAAATGTGTGAAGGTCCGCGATCTAATAAAGACATGGTAAATTAGAGTTGCCGTTGTTTCAGTTACTCTGGTAGGTATGTTGATTACTGGTTCAAAGCCATAACAACTGAGAATTTCTAAGTAGCTGTCAACTTTATTATCATCATTGATAAGAATATTGATATTGACGTCTCCTATCAAGACAGTATCGCAGGTTGTTGAACGAGCTACAACTGAGTCAAGACTTGAAAGAAATCTATCACAGTCAAAGCCATGCCATCGATAAAGACAAATCAGATTGAAATTGTAATTTGATAAGGCGCACTGTAGATATAGTACATCCGCACCGCTCAATTCACAGTCGGTCAAATTACAATTGAAATCAACTAGTTCGCTGGAATAATAAACTACAATACCAGTGGCTCTAGTAAAAGTAGAAATATGTGAATAAAATTCATATCCTTCAATAAAATAATGCGATACCTGATCATCTGTATCCAACCACACTTCAGATAACACAACTATTGCAGGCCTTACATTCCAACAGCTCAAATAAGTTACAAATTTATCAAAATTACTGCTTATGCCTTGTATGTTTTGATGAAGAATTGTCAAATTATTACTTTGTGGAATATGAGAGAGATTAACTTCATCAATACTATTCAATAGCACACAGTTATCTTCTTCATTATTCATCATGAGTGAAATATGTGTACTCGTATTTTAGAGAATTGGTGGAACATCTGGTAAAAAAGCTAAATTCAAAAACCGTCATTGGAAAACTCACACACACACTCACGCACACACCAAGAAAAAAAAACAAAAAAAAACAATATATTCCTCAAACCTGTGTGATGGAACCTACCATTTAGAATAAGGAATAAAGAGATTCGATTTATATAGTCGTTAACTAATATTTCAAAAGAATAAGGTTTCATTAATTGTTTAGATTAATATTAACATGGCTTATACAACTCATTAATCAGTTCAAATAAGCAAATTAAATTATTAAATTTAGAATACGTCACTTGAACCTGGGCTCTTCAAAAAAAAAAAACGCATTCTTATGGATTAATTTCAAAGTAAATTAGGCTACCTATATAAGTATTCTCCATATAATTTGATATTAAGTGAATATTCGCACAAAACAATCATTAATCGATACCAAATATGAATGCCAAAAAATAAAATAAATATAGTGAAAAGAATGAATAAAAACTCGAACTGAACATCAGATAATCAACTACAGCACTGACATCGACTCATTCATAATTCTTGGAAAATTTAAATCCTACAAGAATAATGGTTATTATCCATTATAAATGACTTTTGTCCTTATGTATAATAAGATAAAATAGTCACGTTTTCTTCACTTATAACTCTAATAAGTTAACAAATCTAATAAATTTAATATAATTTTAATTTAATAACTTCAATAATTTACTTTTTATTATTTATATTAAGATCAAGCTAAAATTAGTCAAGATAGTTTTACTTAAGACAGGATGAATAGCATTAATGGATATAGATGAGCGAAATATATAGTTTCAGCTGGAGTTCTATCAATTATTATTTATTCAACACCCCTCTCATTAATATCAATATTAATTAATAATTAATTAATTATTAACCCCTCAATATATTAATATTTGAGCAGCATATCTCTTATTAGTGATAAGACTAATTATTAAATTGATAATAAGTTATACTCTATCATATTGCAATCTAGAAATTTGGCAAAAAAAAACAGAAAAAGAAAATCTAAGTAAAATCGTAAAGTTGACACAATATTATATGAATATTTTTATTCTGATTGATAAATGTGTAAAAGTGCGAGATATTTATAAGTTAAAATTGAGAGTGTAAGAAATATGTGATTTGATGTTCATACTATTAGCAAAGAACTGAAGTGAAAATAGATTATAGCGATTTCCTTATTATCTCTTTTATCAATAAAATAATACAATTGATAGAATCAATTATTACAAATTCTGCCTCGCATACAAAAAAGAAGAAGATATTCAGCTTTTTCTGCTCTTTATATGATAGAAATTATATCCTAATTGAAAATAAAGTTATTCAACATGAAACAAAAACATGAATAATGTCCTGAACTTAATGGCATTGAGAAAAAAATTGTTCATCATCATTACACTTCTAGGAACTGAGTTGTAACCAAAAGTTAATTTTGAATGATCTGATGATAAAGTCAATAGAAGTAAAAATAATAGTTACAACACTTTAAGCTTTTGTGACTTCGTATTAGAGTTAATTTCAGTTCCGCTTTTGACCAGCCTCACTCCTGGATGAAATTTTTTAGTGAGGATTCACGCACTATTTGTTTAGCCGGAGACGCCGCATCCTTTCTCACAAAATAATATTTTCCCACTCTTTACCCAGACGTAAGTAAGCTTGCCATTTTTCCTGAGTTCTTTGGCCTTTCCAAGCAAATGTTCATTGATGTAGACAGCTGACTTAGGAAGCCCAAGACCAAGATCGCTTGAATTTATTCCACTCTTCTTCTTTGCCACTTCAAGCCATGCAATTTTAATTTCTCTTGCGACAAACTTGACGATGATATTGAAGTTACCCCTGGTGTTTGGTACCCTGTGCGCTATAGCAATATCATCGTTTTTGTATGGAACTCCAATAGCCTTAGCAACAGCCCCCAGTACATTATAAATATTTTCACTATCAGTCTGTGGCACACCAGTGATTTCTATATTTTCAATCCTCGATCTTTGTTGAAGAAAATTAATCTCCTCGCGCAGCTGACAGTTTTCTTTTGCTTGTCCTGCGATACTTGCCTCCATTTCCGGTGTTTTTCATCGATCTTCGCGGAAAGTTCATCAAATCTCGAGTTAATGTCAACACTAGATTTTTTTAAAGCTTCGACGTCAGTTGTAAGAGTTTGAATCTTAGGTTCGAACCGAGAGATAAGTTCCGTACGCAGTTCAGTAATCGAATCTAATATTTTATTCAACTTGGCATCAATACTATTACCATCCGAACCACCTATACATTCGTCACACTTCCAGGTTGATCGTGCTTGATTGTTCATTTTTTTGAACTTAAGGAACTCCCAAGCCTCGTACAGTTCGCATGAAAAACACCTGCACACTTACTGCACTTTATACCTTCGCTGCCATTTGCAAAGATCGTATTACACTTACTACAATCTGCCATATTAATAAGAGTCAAACCGAAAAATTATATTATTATCAATCGAACAAACACTTTTCTCAATCTACTTTGGATAATTATAATACGTTAGCAGGTTCCACACACAAGTCAGAAACTCATTAATTTATCATGTCCAAACTGAAATTCACGTTTAACCAAAAACTGAGAATTACGGCCACTTTATCTAGTGGCAGATAACGGAGCAACGAAAAACACGACCGTTCTCTTTCACTTCTCGATAAACACTGTCAAATCAGAAGACATTGAAAATATTTTATGTAGAGTGTAGACTCGAGATAAGAATAACGTCTTACCTGAGAAATAGGACCACTTGTTGAACAGAGATAAAAATATTCGCAAAAACTACACCTTAATAGAATAGGACCTTATCTTTCAGCTTTGAATGACCGTTCTATCGGGATAAACACAGATGGCGATAGAACGATAAGCAACTATAACAACTACACAGCTATAGGTATACTAAGAAAAGTTCGCTGGTCAACCCTTTTGAGCCCCCACTTGAAATGCACCGGCCAATTCACGAAAACCTAACCCTCACACAAAATATGTTAAACAAATAAGAGAAAAATAGATACAGTACTTCAGCAATAATACGAATTCTTACTATGACATATAACCTTAATAGAAAACACTGTGACCTGTTTACAATCTAAAACACTTCAATTTTACACAGTAAAATACATTTAAATACAGACACGATATCACAATCAACTCAGACGGCAGCTCATAGGCCTGCCAACCCTCCATTTTTCTGAGAGCGCAAATGGAGTGATGCACTGTAGCTAGCATTCATTGCTTCAAAAATCCATTTCGTTGAATTGATAATAATAAGAGATAATTTCAATCTCATGTTTCTCTCTGTTGCCAATATTTGCAGTAGCAGAAGTTTTCAGGACAGTTAATTGCACATAATTGGAATCGAGTTAAAATTACTATCAAATGATATACGGTAGGCTACTCAAATGATCAGCGCAGTAGATTCCAAGTTGATTGAACGAATATTCTAAGAAATAAGTTGGATTTATTCAGATAAAACTGACCTTATTTGTCTTGTAGATTGATGACCACTGTTTCTTTGAGTCGTAGTACAGAAGCAAGTTCTGCGGAGCATAGTCCTGTAATTTTTTATAAAAGCGTTCAGTTATAGTAATAACTCAAGTTCATACCTTCTACTAGAGTTTAACTTATACAGTGACTTTGAGGATCCCAGCACAACATGGCGAAACGATCGTCACTACCAAACAGTGAAAGATATTCAACAGTATAAAAAATGATGGATCAATAACACAATGAGAAATCGATGTATTTATTACGATATTATATCACATTCATTTTGATATAAACATTTAAAATAATGTGTGTAGGTCGATAAATAACAGGCCTATTACTCCCTTCCAGAAGTTTAACTAACAAGCCTTGTTTTTCTAGAAGGGCCTATTATTATGTTTAAATATACAGTAAAACCTCATATATCCGGTTTTGATGGGATATCAGGATCATTGTGGATAAGCGAATTATGGGATAGGCCTAAACCGTTTCTAACGATTTTTGAATGAAAGCGAAATTCAAGTTTTTCAATACTGTACCCGCAATGCTTTTCTTTGATAAAGGCGTCTATGAGCCTATTTATATTAAAAATGTTTTTAATCAGCAAAACTGCCTTGCTGTTATGAGTACCTATCTCAAATCATACTGAACTTTTACAACAATACACTTTAGGCCTACTGCAAAATTTTATTTCTCCACTCAGAAACATTGGGAATAAGCTGGAATATAGGAAGAACTTTTTTGATTGATTGAGTACTTTATTTATGTAGATTACAATATATACTGGCTTATACAATTATATACAATACACCAACATTATAGATGAATTTACATAATATAGACTAAGAAAATAATATTGAACAGTATATGATATGAAAAAGCAATTTGTAATATAATAACTAGATAATAATATTGTTATGCATCTACATAAATTGGCGGAGCTTTGGACATATCAATGTCCATTCTTCAGAAAAAATATTAAAAATATCCTCCCCACTAACTCTCTACCAAAACGTTAATTTCATTAATTAAACTAAGGATTTATTTATTAATGGAAATATTGTAACAGTTTTAATTAATATGAATATTAATTTAAGAGAAGAAAAAACAGAAAATTGATAAAGTAAAATAATTATATAGGTAGATAAGATCAAATTATTGATTAATAAAATGAAAGTAGGCTGAAAGTAGATCAGAGGGTTATCAACTTTCAGTAATATACAGCGGTATGCAGTGGATAATTAAAATAACATGAGTTTATATAATAGTTTATATACAATTCATTCTATAACAGGTTTAAAAGTTTATATTGGTGGGATGGGTGAGGGATGGTTGTCATGTGATCGTTCTAGGGCCGGACAGTTTCAGTCATTTGTTCCAAGAGATGTTTTTTTAAAGTCAGAATGAAGCTCGCTCGGCTCTCGATGGACCTGATAGAAACAGGAAGTGCATTCCATGCACGACAAGCACTGACTAAGAAGGATTTTGTGAAAATAGTAGTTCGATGATTGGGTATCCTTAAAGTACTTTCTCCGGTTCTAGTATCTGAAGCATCTATCCTCCTACCTTCAGAGACAAATTTGAAATCATCTTTAAAATAGTTCGGATTACCGTATTTCAAGATATATCTAATAACAAGCTTGACGGGTAAAAGAAAGGAGACGGGGCCGCCGAAAGCAATGAATGAACAGGCAGAAGTTCTAGTGACCCTTCAGTGGTCGCCTATTGTCAATGAGTTTCGACATTTTCGTAGTCTATTATTAAGGATTCCACTCTGAGCTCTGAGGAATAAATTGGTGGCCCAGTCTGATTACTTAAAGGCATTTTCACCTGTAAACCAGTGGTAGCCTACATTGATTGGATTAACACACACATTACTATCGATTATAAGTACAAATAAGTACAAATGATATGTGTTCTCGAAACTCAGTGAGACTTCGAGTATACTCCATGTAGGACGGGTAAACTGTAAGACACTGATCGAGACAGTAGCTACAAGATCTGTCAACTTGCTTGGACGAGCTCCAATCTGCAAGTGATTGTAATTGAAATGTACTGGAATGACATCCGCGGAGAAGGGGGAAGTTGAGGGTGAGAAAGTTGATTGGGAAAATCCATCGTCAAGAAATGTATTTTTGGACATCCGGCCCAATTTCAATCTTCTAGGGCAACATAGATCATGAATAGTTCTTAGTTGATTGAATGGATAGCGGAAGTCAAGAACAAGAGAGTGTAGTATAGGTTATAGGAGGAACCTTATAATAATGGAATATAATTTACAGTTTTTTTTTAATTTTGCAATGCGTTATAATATTTATCAAGCTGTGTACAGACTTGTGCCACGGACACACGTCGTACGCTTTCCATAAGCTGATGCTATATCATACTATACATAGCCTATATTGCATTATTTGATAATTATATTCATACAAATAAAATATAATATGCATATCATAGCTGATGAATAGCGCACGTGGTGTATAACCACGAATTGTATGTAACTCAATTCAGTCTGTATACAGCTTGTGAGCATGTTGATTTTCATCAAAATGAACCATCAGGAATAATTGAATAACAAGTACTTGATCACTGATCTAGATTCAATAATAAAGTGCCTTCAAGAAAGCAGACGGGGCCACTCCGGACACTAATGAGGGTAATGAAGTGAATTCAGAGGACAATAGATTGTGATAGTCGAGAGTTGAAGGATGAACCTTTTTGGAACAATAGCCTAGTGTACAGGTAGCGCGGCCCCGTCTCCTTTCTTCAACCCAGCTTGACTATTCGAAAAAGCCTTTGATCGGGAAGCTTTAATGTTGAACTAGCAATGTGGGCTGGGGTGATATGATCATGGCGTTGGAGAGAGTAGACGAAACGTAGACAATAATAATTATTTTGGCAACGCTGTAGTTTATCTTTCAGAGTGACTTGCATATCGTTAAGAACAGAATTACAATACATTAAATGTGGGAAGATGAGAGATTGAACCAATCAATAATAATTTAATGTTTCTAGGGAGGATATCGTGCATTTTCTTCAATGCATGCATGGCTGAGAATACCTTTTTACAAATTTTGTTCACTTGTTCTGACCAGTCAAGAGTATTATTCATAATAATGCCTAAATTTTTAAACTGAGCTACAGTAAGGAATGTCATTACCGTCGACACTAATCTTGTGAATCGATTCAAGGTCAGTACCAGATAAACTAGTACCAGATAAACGGGGTTTCACTGTAGTATAATATTATTATATTGTATTATAGGCTATCCTGTATACACTGTAAATGCCCCATTCTTCAGCGATGATTCAAGGCACACGGCTTTAGCTGTGCTGTAGCTGCGCGTCTATAGCCGGTGTATTGTAGTCTTAGAAATCAGACCTTCAGACAGCAATAGTTATTTTAATTTTATTTAATTCATTTAAAAATTGTTTAATCTACAAATTCATATTCAAAATTTAAATTGAATTTATTTTCTCACAAATACAATATAATAAATACAAAGAAATCAAAATACGGTACATAAAGAATAAAATATAAAATTCAAAAAGAAAAACATTATTATTCAATAGCATACCCAATAAATTGTCATTTCAATAATATTCATCACGTAACTTA
The DNA here is from genome assembly GCF_014356525.2 of Nilaparvata lugens. Lineage (NCBI taxonomy): Eukaryota > Metazoa > Arthropoda > Insecta > Hemiptera > Delphacidae > Nilaparvata > Nilaparvata lugens. The sequence continues at coordinate 67,635,270 of NC_052518.1, read as the reverse complement.
CATTCTCGTATTGTATGTGATATTCAAATTGTCCGTCCTCTGATAGGAAGCAGAATCTCGCTAGGAACGACCATCTCTGAAAATGCAATACCGTATTCAAACATTGAGGCTTCTCTCACACTGCATACAAATTTCCATAGAAATAAAAATATCATCCAGTACCCTTTTATACTTCATATTTTATTGGTGCATAACATATTTCAATTCATGAGAGCCATTTTGGAATGCCCAATTTCTATTTTGAAATGACATTTTTTCTATTTCAATAATAGTAGTAGCCCTAAGTAGAAAAAGTGAAATTTCTATATTTATATTTGTGTACAATGAACACATCAACTCTGTGCAACTCATATGAAGTGTGAGCTCTCACAACTGTTTCAAAACATTGGGATCTTTCATTCATTATTCCCTATCATTAATATACCTGGCATTGCAGCGGCTGGACGACATAATTATGCTGTGGTTGAATTTTATTGAGTTTTGTGCAACTGGCAGCTACGCCTCCAATATTAAAATGTACTCAAGATATAAAGATGTTTAAAATTTGAATTTTTATAGTTCAGCACCTAACTTATGATGGCAAAAATGAAAGTTGCAAATAATTATGAAGGAGAGAAAGCATTAGAATGGTTCTCTAGTTATTTGACAGAGAGGAAACAGGTTGTTACAGTTGGCAATGTTGAGAGAACCATGCTACCAATAAACTATGGCGTAGTGCAAGGAAGCAATTTGAGTCCAATTCTATTTCTCATTTATATCAATAACCTGACAAAATTCAATATATCTGGTGTAATGATATTTATTTTGTTTGATGTGAACAGATATTGAACAATCTGAACGATTGGGAAGAAGTTACTTCATCAGCAACAAGAGATCTTTCACAAGTTAAAAAAATTGTTCAGAACTCACTAGCAGTAAATGTAACAAAAATTAATTCTTACCAAAGCCATATAGCTCTTAGATCAATCCTGAGCATCAACATTGATAGTATAAAGCTGCACACTTGCGGTAATTTCAATGACAATAACTGACAATGTGAAATTATTTCAAAAGTAGACTCACACAATTACTTGGGAATAGTTTTGAATAGCTCTATTAACTGGTCGGCTCATGTTGATTAAATAAAAAATAAATTGAGAAAATTTATATTTGTTTGCTTTATGACTTCCCCCGTAGAATTTAGGCTCTGTTACTTTTCACCTGTCAATCATTGCTTATGTTAGGTATATTAACTTGGGGTGGAGGATACAGATCTGCTCTAGAACAACTGAATGTACCGTAATCTAAAAATCCATCATATAAACAGCTGTTGGAAAAGGTCATAGATATTCAACACATGCCCTATTCAATGAATTTAATGTCTTCAATTTGAGGTAGCTCTATGAGAAAACATTATTGATTCACATACATAAGAATTCAGAAAACATCTTTGTACACCACAATCACAATAGGTACTCACAGTTCTAGCACAACAAGAATATTAACAGACAGACTGGTCCGAATATTTTCTGTTACTTATTCCTCTAACATTTCACAAATCCTTTACAGAAACATTTCTATTTACTTGAAAATCATTAATAGCTGTATGAAATATTCAAGAGAAAGGTTACTGAGTGGATGGTTTTCCTGGGAAAAGTCTTGACAGAAGCAATTATAACGTCCACTTACAGGAGACAAAAAATTAATAAAAATAAAGCTTGATTAACGGACAATACTAAAATACTTACTGTCTATACACGGAACACTGTGATATGATTGTAATACTTTGCGGTGCTGGAGATCTAAGGTCATGCCTGTTTATACTAAGTATTCAAAAGTTTAGTTAAAATTAGTTTTAGTTCAATGTTTAGTTCATTCTTAATTATTTTCTCTGCGTAGTTAGTGCACGAGGCTATATTTTGCTTGAAGTTGTGCAGCAACTCGTGTCTACACACAGGTTTTATACCTATGTAAGCACATTTTCACGAAATTGTACATTATTTTCTAGTTTTTACACTGTGATCATTGGGTATGATATAGTAATATAGAATATCTCATTAATTGTATTTTTATTTTTATATATATCCTTCATATTTTAATTATTGAGCACTGTAACATATAAAATAAAATCTTGGAAATATTAGAAATAAACACATTTTTGATTTGTCTTAATTAATTTGTCTGATGATACAAAATAATGTAATCTGAATTTATGTTTGTATATGCATGTATTCATTGCTACCTATAGGTATCATTAATTTTTGTTTTAGATTTACATTTTTTGAGAATTTTCACTGTTGATTCAGATCGCTCGTTGTCTTATAATGCTGCGTGATTTTTTCAGTCACAATTGTGAAGATGACATCTTAACCTTAATACTGTATGCCATGCCATACGTGATACATAGAGAGAAACCTATTATGGAAAGGCAGACCTTCCCTGGACGCATTATCTAGTGCATGGAGGTGTGAAGTGAAATCTTGATCGGTTACCGGACCTGTCTCGTGACTAATTTCATGCTATGGGCTACCTAAAAGGCACGTGTAGGCGCTTATACACACAAACCACATACACTCGGAGCCAAGGAGGATCCTCCTTGCTCGGAACCCTGAGTGAGATAGTAGGTAACACAAGACATTCGAGCGATACCACTCGTGCATCGCTTCAGAAGAGTGCAAGTCCTTTTGTGCAAGTCCTTGAAGAGTGAGTGGACAAAAATGGACGCCGACAGATGTTATTTTCTACGTAATCAATTTTACTACGATTCTTTCCTCTACATGATCATTATTATCAAAATGGTAACATTAGAGGTTTACTGTATACTGGGAGAAAAAATCTGCGTTTCGTTTTAAAATATTGCCAAATTGCCCAACCCTGTAGGCCTAAAGGTAACACAGATAACTGAATCCAAAAACGATTTTAACGCAAATTTGTGGTCTGCTCCTCTACCCTAACGACAAAATTGATTCTCAATGACGAATCATATTCCTAAAGAGATCTTAGTATCAACAAACACTTACCTCCCAAGTTCTTAATTCTCCTTGAATGTACTTTCCTTCAATCAATCCTAACATCAGAAACGCTTCAAAAATCAATAACATTCTGTTGGATGAAACCAAAATCGGCAGTTGTTCATAACTCGCTCGCTTTAGAAGTTTACATCCACGCACTAGGAAAAAACAACCTATAATTCTGTAAACACCTGCAATGCTGTCGTCATGGCAACCGTATACAAACCGCAACACAACACTAAGATCGATCTACAGAATAGTCTCGACTATCAACTACCATCTATCGATAGCTCTCATCCTTGATGCACATACAAGAAGATACAACCTTTGACTTTCTATAGTCAAAGATACAACACAATCTACAGTCAACTCTCGATAATACAAGCATTCGATAATACGAAACTCTCAATAATAGGAAGTGAATTCCAGGGGGTGGACAAACACGTCGACCAGGTGAAACCACAGTTTAATTTGTAAACTCGACGACTAAAAACGTCATCAATAAAATCATAATATTTTTTATAGCATCTCTCATTTGAGCTTGCGGGTTAAAGACAGTGATGGGGGGGGGCGCTACCTGTACACTAGCCTATATTGTTCCAAAAAGGTTAATCCTCAAACTCTCGACTACCATACTATATTGTTTTATGATTCCGCTTCGTTGCCTTTCTTAGTGGTCCCTTCTGGTTTCTTGAAGGCATTTCTAGCTGGTTGTGAGCACTAGCTTCGAAAAAACATTTTTCCATACCTATTACTTGGAGCGGCTGGAGAATCATTCTACTTTGAAATGGGATGGCCGTGGATTCCTATTCTGCATTAGTTTTCAAGTTTTTTCAATGTTGGTGGCGTTAGGGGGGTAACATACAGGACTCATCAAGATTTCTAATAAGGACCTTTGATGAGTTCATGGTGTTAGTCTCATTATGTGCACTAAATATATATGGTCTAAGTTTGAACAAATTTGTACTTATAATTATATCAAACTTTTTTGTACTTTGATATTCGCACCTTAATAATAGACCACGAAAATGACGAAATTTAATAACAATAGGCGGCCACTGTAGGGTCACTAGAACTTCTACCTGTCCATCCATTGTTTACGGCGGCCCAGTCTTGTTTCTTTAACCTCTTTCTCTTTCTTGCTTGCTTCCTTCCATCAAACAGTGAAAAAGAGACCTTCAGGCTTCATTCAATCACCAGTATTATTTTAATCATGTAATGCAGGGTTTCAAAAATCATTATTATTATTGGAATCAATTATTTTTATTATTCAGTTATTTTTTAATTATGGACTTGGTCAAGATATAGATATTATGGGAATTATTGTTTTTCATTCCAATAGTTCTTTGAAAATTTAACACAGGAATAATGTGGAGAACTTAACATATATTCATATCCATCCCTCTCAAGTATGAATTCAGTTGAGAAAAGTATAAAAATGCATTGAAAACTCAATAAAAAACTTGTATACACTTTCAAGTTGATTTGTTCCTGAAACCCTGGAAAAACTTAGTCAAAACCTCAATAAATATTAGTTGGACATTTGTACCTATTTTGAACAATTTGTGTCTATAAGATAATGAAAAAGCTGATAAATTAAGAGAAACACCAATTTGGAGCGTATCTTCGGCGAAATATTAGAGTCCTCTTACCATAAGATATTTAGACCTTTTAGCTGAACCTCTGTTCCTAATTTTAACGTTTTCTGTCAATTTGGTCTTGTAAAAGCTGTGAAAACGCAGAAAAACGCTGAAAAAACACCTATTTCGGGCGTATTTTTGGCCGTAGGCTAATTCAAAGCCCTTCTGATACATTATTTTTTCACCTCAGCTAAACTTGAGTACCAAATTTGAATGAATATTTTGTATCAATAAGTGAAAAACACAGAAAAACGCTGATTTTGGGTGTATCTTTGACGAAATATTGAAGTCCTCTCATCGTGAATTTTCTAGAAACCTCTGTACCGTACCAAATCAAAATGTTTTCTGTCAATCTATTGATGAAGAAACAGAAAAACGTAGATTTTGGCATTATTTCAAAGCCCTTTCAATATAATATTCGAACACTTCAGATGAACGTGTTCAACAAATTAATTTGAACATTTTTTGTGAATTAATTTATGAAAAGAGATAAAAAACGCAGAAAAATACTGGAAGACGAAGAGAAACTGCTAATTTTGGGCGTATCTTCTGCGTAATTAAGAAGTCTTCTAAAGAAATAATGTCTTTACTCTAGCTGAAATTCAGTACCAAATTTGAACATAATCTGTCAATCAGTTCTTGAGAAGGCCCAATTAGTTGTCGAAAAGTCAATTAGTTGTTGAGAAAACGCAGAAAAAACAGTGGGGAATGCTTGGAAAATGCTGTAAAAGCGCCTTTAAAGGGAGTTGATCAGAGAAATAAGCAAAAATGTGAGAGTTCTAAACTGTTATGTGTAATAATTGTTAAGCAAACTAATAATCAGTTACTGACACTATTGTCTCGTAAGTAGTAAAACTAGTACTGACTAGTTTTTACAGATAGTAAAAAGCAAATTCATTGTATGAATCATGTCAAATATTAATATAATTGTGTCAAGTACACAAGAAGAATGAAGTTGGGAATTAGAAATAATAACTGATTTGAGATTTCGAAATTGATTTGACTTATTTGAAATTTTATATCACTTGACTGTGACATATTTTTTGCTTATGTCTCTGATCAAGTTGAATAGAGAAATGCTGTGAAAGACAAGTGAGTTACCAACAATGTATATTTTATGTTCTAAAGTAATGAATATTATATGTTCAATTAACATCCATTTTATTATATAGTTGAGTACAAACTGAATAACTTATAAAAAAGGTAATCATTAAGTTAGTTGCCCATAGCAACCATAATGTGTAACCATGTGACATTTCCCCCCCACTCAAATTGCACACTTAATTGCACACGTCAATGTGCTACGTGATGATTCGTGGCCATCGTTGAACTCATACGTATTCTACGATGGCCACGAATGCATTTGCATGGTATTTCATCGAGAATTTTTACCAGATGACAGTTCAATATTAATCTATATTGTATTTTATTCAATAATAGTTAGCTACATAACCTAGCATTTTAAAATGTATTTTACTGTTTCATTTGGGTGGGCCCGGCCCACTTGGCCCTTATGGAAGTGCCGCCACTGGGGTTGCAGCTGTAATCATTTTTGTAGAATCATAATCGTTGGTTCGTAATTATTCATAATATCAACGATGCAGCTAACTTCAGTTAATTCTTTCAAAATGAATGAACGGTCTGAAGAGGAAATGCAATTTGTATTAGATAATACAATGATAATGCTCTATATCAATCTACTTGAATCGGCCAAGTTTAAACCGTTCATGATCGTTGGAAAAGGTTATCATGGATATAATTTTCACTAACACTCCACTGAAAAGATGAAAGTGAAAATGCAGTTGAGAAAAGGAAAAGATATAATGAAGAAGTTCAACAAAAAACTTAAGAAAAAATAGAATTAGAGGATGAAAAAGAAAGAAAAAAAGAAAGAGATGGAAGAAGGAAGAGGAGTGTGATTCACTAAAATTTGTCATTATTTCCTATAAGTTGGAGGATAGCTGAAATAAGATGGATGGATAGTTAAAATAAGTTAGATAAGAAAGTTGGTGGTAAAGGGAAGTTGGAAGAGATTGAGGTGTTTCGGTGATTAAACTGTACTGGACAGTTGGGCCAAAACTTGTGTTGGATAAGACATCGGTTTCCTTTTATATAAATCATTGGTAGCCCTGTATAAATTTATCCTAACATAACTAATTCTAATATGAGAAGGGAAAATATAATGACTTGAAAGCATTTTGGCTAACTGAGAAATATGTAATGGGCAACACTTCAAGCATATTGCAGAGTTCGAACATGACAAACAATAAAACCTTATACTACTAATAATAAAGAAACACCATACCAAAATCCAGAATTATCGTTAATGCATGAAAAATCATACAATGTGCTCGGGAGGTTAGGTTGAAAGACATCTTATAAATTAGGAATTACCAAAAAATTTCCAAGAGAAAAAACAAGAACTCATAGCATATTTTGCTTTCACTGAGTTTACATCTACTACAAAATTAATATACGTTTCAAGAAGTTGGCAGAAATAAAACTTTAAAATAAATTTATCAAAGAACATTGCAACGAGCACATTTCAAGAGACCAGCTCATGGCAGAAGAGAAAGAGCAAGTCCAACGGAAAACGGATATGCAAAACAATTCGTTTTGCATTGCCAACTGCACCAAATAAAACAAATATTTTGTAGTTTAATTAATTCAGGTTAGTTCTAAGTCATTGCTGTATATTATTTTAAGATTTGATAATAAATTTATATTTCTCAAATGTATTTTAATAATTTATTAAACCAGAATGGATCTTTTCCAAATAACTAATGAATGGATATCGAATATCGATGTTTGAAGAAAAGATCGATGTTCAATATTTTGTGTTCAATTAAAATCGATTTACATTAACAGCGCCCAATTTGAAATTCTAAAAGTGTCAAAGTATTGTAATATTGTAATATTTCAACTACCCCACCTTGCACAAAAAAAAATTCCTGTGACAGAAATCAGTGGCGGATCTAGAATTTTATTTTGGGGGGGGGGCCGAAGAAGGAAACCGGTTGTTCCAAGGAGGGGGGGGAACCAGCGCCGACGCCTCTAGGGGAAACCGCTAAGTCACTGTATGTGCGTCCTCTATAGTGCGCGTTTGTTTCAATGAAAACAGATAGTCCAGGCGCTGGCTTACATTGAGCATACATGAGAGAGGCAGAGAATTTGACTTTGGATTATTGTTAGGGGGTCTTTGGTGTATATGAAACTCGATGTCGTCACGTCCCAGGGTGGTCGACAGCTTGGGGGGGAGGGGGGTATGTTGTAAAAAACGCGCACTTATAAAATCGCCTGTCCTGCAGTTACTATTCATAGTACAGCTTTTAATTCTTTCTCAATATTATGTACACATATCTGGCTTTCAATGTGGTCCTCTACATTTTTGCAATAAACCGCATAGTTTTTCCGTAAAAAAATAAAATATCTCGAAAAATGAACTTTTTCATTATGGACTTTTTGTTATTTCTCGAATATTCAAGTCATTAGCCGACTTAGAGGAAAAGGCTCTCAATAAACGTTGTAGGCCGTTTCTTCCTGAATCCAATGATATAAATAGTTTGGGGGTTACGATCATAGATGCGGTGGTGGGAGGGGGATAAGTAGCACTGATACACTGTGGCGCGGTCCTCCCCCATGATTAATGCGCGTAATGGCCTGTCTATCGCATCGCTCCTACTAGTCTATGCATTCAAATTAAGTATTTCAGGAACGTTATCTTATGTATTTTCGGTCGCTGAACACGATTTTTCAACTCTCAAGCCTCAATAATTGATAATTGTCATCATAATTTACAAATTATGGTCAAAATTACAAACTTCATCTCATTATCATTATTTATGATTACATTTTAATGATAAACCATCTTGTTAGGAATCCTATATGTGTTTCTCAGTCGATAAAAAACTGATATTCCATTAAGAGAGAATAATTATTCGATTTAGTTCAATGATCACTTTGGGATTGCGAAAGTCAAGTAATGGAGTAAGTTAGACAAATAATATAGGCTACCCCATATAGAGCACCGTGTAACAGGAGTAAAATATTTTATAAATTCACAGTTGAAGCACAAATAATGCCAATTACTCCCATGTGATATGACTAAATATTTGATTACAAAGGAAATACAACTCTAAAGCTGCGTTTACACCAAAGCTTTTAACGAGATGTTAATATAACTTAATCTTTATAGATTCTATTAGATTGAACATAACTTATCATATACATCATGAACATATATGTGCTTGTCAAGTTTTGTTCAATCTAATAGAATCTAAAAAGATTAAGCTATTAACATTTTGTTAATAACTTTGGTGTAAATGCAGCTTTATCAACTGTTTTCTGTAACTTATATCTACGAATTTACAACATTTCATCTGGCTGAGTTTGACTGATTGTCTTGGGTTGGTACTTGAATGAAAGTGGAATGGGAGATATCTTTGTTTAATTTGAAATATTTGGAGAGAATACTGTTGGAAATCTATTGAGGGGAGATCAGTATAATTAAGGTGTGAGAGCAAGCAATCAATTCAATGAAACAACTACAAGGACTCATGAACTGTTCAAATATGAGAGATTGTCAAAGTATATTTGAAAGAAGTCAGGAGCTATTTGTGGAGTTTTTTTAGAATCACAATGCAAAATCAATGACTACTTGAAATTTATGACTGATTATTGTAACATAGTTTAAATTATCTTAAATTGTATTCATGCTCATAAGGAAGGACTCTGGTATTGCACATAGAAACTGTACGAGAAAAGATCCCATACTTTTTCCATTCAATCACACAAACTATGTTATGGAGTCTGTGTTATATCTAGAAAATATAAAAAAAAATCCCCTTAGAAGAAGAAAATAATTTCCAATAAGGAAACATCAACTCTATACAGTCAATACATTGACTCTCTGTCAAATGAAACCTTGAAAATTTAATAAATGTGACAACCGATCATGCTTTGGAGCAAACCCTCATTCGATCATCCAAAACTGAGTGATTGGAATAGCTAGTTCTTCAAAGGCTTTCCTAAAATGGCTGCTACTATATAAATAAATCTTTCATCAAAGATATTCTGTTCAAGTATGTTGACATCATTATGGATATCACTGGAGATTGTGAAGAAAGATGATCGAATGAAGTAAAAAAAGTATAATGAGAGATGAGAATGATTTCCAGAAGCATAACCTTCTCAAGAGAACATAACATTTTTCTTCAAGACTCTGATGGACAACAGAATGCATAATGTTATCAATGGTCTGGAAGCAAGTGAAGAAGTGTGTGATTCTCTTTTGAACGCATAGAAAGAAATAGTTATTCGGTCTCCAACGATTTTCATCTGAACATAGTTGTGGCAAATTGTAAAAAGTTTTATTCTCACCTATAAAAAGAAACAGAGTTCTTTCATTCTCCACGATGCAATCGAACAAAAATCTTAGTCTTAGTTAATTCTAGAACAAAAAGATCTGATATCTGTATTTCTACTAGGTAGCTGTTTAAAGATAATTCAGCATTGAAGTTTTAGTGCAGCATGCTTTTCTACAATAACCGCTATCTCTGTCAACATCTGATGGATATTTGAAAAAACTATTAATCTCACTCGGCCCATGAAATTGTAAGTGAAACTAGTTGTGGATTTGACTAAATCCCTAAATATCGTTGACAAATTCGCATAATGATGACATGTCTCTCCTGAATTCAACTCCTACTTCACTTTTCAAAACTTCAATACGCTGCAAGATTATGGAAACTTTGTGATGAGAAGAGTTATGAAAATTCTCAATTAAGATGGAGTGATACAGTTGGACATAGCTTTTCATGTCTATGGTCTAAAATCAAACAAAGGTAGTGAACATATTAGAAGCAGCAGAGTAAAAGAATCACTCCAATAATATGCTCTCCAAACCATCGAGACTTGATTTCAAAATCTGTGTCAGAGATTTATCAATGTGACATGCAAGAATCTATAAAGGAATAATCCATACGTGAGCTACGTGCAGGAATACATTCATTTATTCATTCATTCATTCATTTGTGAATAAAATTACAAATCATATAAATATTTCTGGGAAAGAATAACAGGCATGGCCCAAAACTATTCGAATCCCAAATTTTGATACTGAATAACTTGTTATCATTTCAAAACAGTCTAGACGGGAATACCATAATGGATGAATCAATCAAAAGTTAGTGAAATATCATTATAATATACTGTTAGAAATAATATAAATGAATATTTAAATTTTCATTTCATTTTGATTTGACACATATCTATTATTATATTGGATATAATTTCTCAAAAGTTCACGACAAACTGAAGATTCACGAAAGATTAACATTCTCATACTGAACATAATCATTATGATAATGAATGAATGATGAATCCCATTTCCACCATGAAGAACTAAGAAATTCCACAAGTACTCGTATTTCTTGGAAATGAACTGACCACTATATCAAGTAAGCGTGGCCAGTGTGCAATTAATAATATAATTTAGCCTGCAGCGCATCACAATAAATTAATTTGAGATAAAAACAATACAACATAAACACATATAAATATTATCATTATTCTATCCTAATATGTTTCTTGAAACCCAAGTTTCGTTTATTTCAAACAGTCATTTCTTAGTTTCCTTGCACAATGAGATGAACTTTGTAATTTTGACCATAATTAGTATATTATGATGACAATTATCAATTATTGAGGCTTGAGAGTTGAAAAATCGTGTTCAGCGACCGAAAATACATAAGATAGCGTTCCTGAAATACATAATTTGAATGTATAGACTAGTAGGAGCGATATGCGATAGACAGGCCATTACGCGCATTAATCATGGGGGAGGACCGCGCCACAGCGTAACAGTGCAACTTATCCCCCTCCCACCGCCGCATCTATGATCGTAACCCTCAAACTATATATATCATTGGATTCAGGACGAAACGGCCTACAACGTTTATTGAGAGCCTTTTCCTCTAAGTCGGCTAATGACTTGAATATTCGAGAAATAACAAAAAGTCCATAATGAAAAAATTCATTTTTCGAGATATTTTATTTTTTTACGGAAAAACTATGCGGTTTATCGCAAAAATGTTGAGGACCACATTAAAAGCCAGTTATGTGTACATAATATTGAGAAAAAATTCAAAGCTGTACTATGAATAGTAACTGCAGGACAGGCGATTTTATAAGCGCTCGTTTTTTACAACTTACCCCCCTCCCCCCAAGCTGTCGACCACCCTGGGACGTGACGACATCGAGTTTCATATACACCAAAGACCCCCTAACAATAATCCGAAGTCGAATTCTCTGCCTCTCTCATGTATGCTCAATGTAAGCCAGCGCCTGGACTAATAAACGGAGCGGGCAGGCAATGTAAATGTAACTAAGATATTATACAAAGTATTAAAACGTTAACGGATATCATACAATTGAAGACGTAGTAGTGGAATTAGGTCATTCTTGCCAATGAATATACTTTACCAGCTTCAAACTAATTATATTTGTATAAAATTTACATTCTTACAAAAAAAAAATTTAGGCGTTTTGGGGGGGGCTTGAGCCCGAAAGCCCCCCCCCCGTAGATCCGCCACTGACAGAAATGACTAAGAACACCCACATTAACAACTCATGCTATTTGGAAAATTTCAGTGTACATAGTCTCAAATAATAAGAACAATGCACCCTAAAATTAATTTATGGAGCAGGAAACTTTTTCATCCATTAACCAAAATGCAACACAACAATAAAACATTACAAATAAACATGAGACACTAACCTACTGAAATCGAAAACGAAAGGCAAAAATTACTGCATAGAACACCAAAAAAGTTAAAGCATCAGCATATCAAAAGCCCATGATTTTATCATCACTAGCTGAGCTTAAAAACGTTGTCTATGGCATCAAACAACAGTCCATATTAATTAATGCCAACATGGATTGTATAACTTCCCTAAATTACATGTGTTTTGTCAGTTAATGTGTTCCATACAAAAATTACTGAAACTGCTAAATACATCACAAGAGCAATAATACATTCTAGAATGGATCCTATCAATAATGCTTGTCATGCCGAAAAACAAATACAATCAAAATAATAAGTACAAGAATTGTTTATAATCTAGCTGAAAAATGAGAAAGTAAAATTAGTACAATCGCCAAAAAAATTTCTTTAAAACTCAAAGTACTATAACAGCACTGTAATAAGTTTTAAATATGGTATTACGGGAATATAACATACATGAACAGAGTACTAACGAACATTAGATAAAAAATAAACAAATTGTACTTCTAAAAAATGTATTATCAAAATTTAAGGAAATCCATGGGTCATCCAAAGTGATTTATGAAAAAGGAGGATTCAAAATCAAAATCTAGGCAAGTACCAACACGTTTAAAAAAAGAAAGGAGCAAACAAAAATTTTTTTATCTTTTCCAAAAGATAAGAACTGATTATCTAGAAATATTCAATTAAGTGACAACTATACAAGATTTATATAAATATATCAGCATAGAAAAGGGACGGCGATACACAATATCAAATCAATGCAATTTAATTAAGTTAGAGTTCGATTCACTGAAATGACCACGCACAGACTCCCGAAATTGATCGCACCTCCTTGAACAGCAAACACTCGCATACAATTGGCTCTGTATGTGATTACCTCAACACCGATATATGCTCCAAAGATTACAAATTCGCATAGTCTGGTCTCACGAATCGCCGATAACAGTAATGACAAGATTGCACACTCAACGTTACGGATTTCTTGAAGATCAAGGCCATACCAGGTATTCAAGTCACTTATCTATAAGCTGCAGGAACTATCAAACAGGAACACAGGAGCTGTAGTTTATCACTCATCAAGAGGGGAAATATAGCAATTTAACTTGGGCAAGCACGCCACTATTGACGTTACGACTGGGACATTGGTTGTAAGTGATTAATGTGTGACATGGCACACTCAAACATTTTCTTCCCTAACTTAAACTTTTCAAAAAAATCTAATTGAAGTTCGCATGATGCATCGAAGATTTCACATAGTTGACAAGTAATAGATAATTAGTGACTGAATGTCTATCATATGAAGACGCACAGGAACACTGAAGATGATACCGTAATGAGTGCACAAGTCATTACAATTCTGTACTGCATAAACAATCACAAATTGTTAAAAGCTCACAGTTGATCACCATTAAGTTGAGTGATGAAGTAATCAATGAATATGCTAAGACTTTATTCATTGATTTTATAGAATGTTCAGCAGACAACGATTGAAGAAGTATCATATTATTGAGATACTTAACTAGTTGAATATTATCATACAGTTGAACAGTTCACTTTTTTATTCCACTAAATTCATAGGAATATAGATAGGCATAAATGGTCATGATACTATGCGATTGTCAAACACCAAAGTTGATTTTCTGCACGGAAAGTTTATGCATAAATAAGCAAACTGGCTTATATCGACATGATGAACAGGATATGATAGGACGAAAGTTTGTGTATCACATCCGATGAACTCACACTCACTCGCTCGTATAGTAGTTTTGCACATGGCATTTCAGGGTATTATCCACGATATAAGGTACTCACTTATGGGCTACACTCATTAGTCCATGCCCGCAAAATTTGAAATCAACACAACTCTAATTATATTAAACCTTATTACTAAAAAATAATGTGCAAAAGATTGGTAATCAGAAGTGATCTACAATATTGAATGAAAAAGACTAAGAAATTGTCAAAAAACCACTGATGTATTGATAATTAGAAAGACCGGTTTCGGTTATTACACCATTGTCAATCTCTGATAAACTCATCTTAGTCTTTTTCATTCAATATGAATAATTACCACAATATCAACTTCTCAACTACACAAAAAGTGATCTACAATACAAAACAAACATCTATCAAAGAAAAAAATCTGCATACAAAAGGACTTGTACTTTTCAGCTAATACTCTGTAAAGACATTACATTCTCCAAGTTAATCAATTCATGACTCAAGACAACACAATAATTATATGGCTCAAATTCAACTTCTCTCATATGATGTATGTTTGCATCTCTAATATCAAATAAAAATTTTGAAAACTACTAAATTCCAAAAAATAAGAAATATGTGGACAAGTATGAATTTTCTATAGTCTGAGTGAATTATCTCATTAAATTAAATTTTCTCAATATGCAAGGTAAAGAGAAAGTCATAACACATAATTTAACAATTGAATTTAGCTCAATAGTTCGAGTGAAGAACATAGACGAAAATGTAAGATGATCATTATTGCATTATTTGATAAAACATTCTATCTTAAGCTTCATTAGCAGATCAATATAGATTAAAAAAATAAGAACAATTAGGAATAAGAATGTTTATAACCTAGAAAAGTTGTATTCAACAACAATAATTTATTTATTTATTTATTTACATAAATACATACATGGAGACAACAGGTTAAACCCTTATATGTGTCCTTGAAACATTACAACATTCTTCATTCAAAAAATTAGATTTAAAATAAACATAAAGCTGAGAATAAAACAAGAGTAAAATAAAATAAGAACAAAATAAATTATATAACAAAAAAAAGCGTCTTAACAAAAGAAATATGTGTTTTTATTTTCAAAAAATCCTATCTTATAGCTAGGATTCCCATCTATCCTGAATCTATCTAATCCTACTGTCCATTGCTGAAACTACTTTCCAAGATAAAATATGGGAGGAAAATATGCACTTAAAATATCTTGCATGGGTACAAACCATGCAATACAGAAATAACAGAGAATCATGTGGGCACTGAGAAGAAAAAGTCATAAAAAAAGAGAGAAAGAAAAATGTCATACGGAAACCTGGCTACAAATATCTATCCTAAATTAAGCCCTTCAGTGTTGCGGAATCTGCCACGAGAGCACCCAAAGACGTCCAGGCGCCCAGAAAAGAGATTGAAAAGCCTTTGGATTCTATTAATTGGAGAGTTATAATGAAACAAGACAATAATTAGCAAAATACCATATCAAAATATTCATGATCGTTGCATCTCAATAAACACCATGATAACAAGCGAGCAAACCCGGAATGCACTCTGTGAAAATTAAGAGCCTTTAAAATAAAAATTCCCAACACACCCTACATAAAAAATGATGATCTAACTAACAAATCGAAAATCAAACAATATTCCTTGTTTGAACAATATTAAAACTATAATGGTCGCTAACTCACTATTTTGGAGTTTTTTTTAAATGCGCCTTAATACTAATGGGAGGTGGTCGCTAACTCACTCTTCTGGAGTCTTATCACGCCAAAAAAATATAAAAGGGAAACTTACACATCATTATTCTTCAGGCTTCAAATTTCACAGTGCATCAAGATTTACCACTCATTAACACAATGAATAAATATAACAAACATCATTAATATTTTCTATTATCAACAAAAAATTCAATTACCGACACACATTTTGCAAGAAAAAATCTAATCCAGATACGAAATGACACCAATTAGTGTATGTACAGCACATCCAATAAGCATGTCTTCAAATCAAAAGAATAAGTGAAGTTTTTTTTTCAAATCAAACCACAATAATGTGTTGAATAATACTGTATGACTATTTCAAACGGAAATATTATCAAAATTTATGATGTCAGGAAAATAATAACTTCAAAGCTGAAAAGGAAGAAGATTAGAGAGAGAGCATACATAATCTTATCTTATCACAAAACCTCAGGTTTGTGAACCAGGACGATGCCGAAATATTTTCATCATAAATTGATTAACCTTTAAAATTTTTCCACTGGAAATTTCCTTCAATTCAAAAAACATCCTTTACCGAAATCTTTAACCACTACATATGGACCTTTATACCGTGGGCAGAGTTTAGCTGAAAACTTTCTTATTTTATTAGATAGTACATAATTATTAATTAACACTAAGTCATTAACTTTGAATACAGTGCGCTTCCTATTAATCATATTATTCTTATAGCGTCTGATTACACCTTTATTCTTCATTGTCGTTATTATTTGAGTAATAACGATTATTATGACGATTACCTCTATTAAAATAGCCATGAGATTTTTCACCTTTATAATTATTAGAAGCAAATTTATTGTGCTGATTACTATTAGATGTGGGATTCACATGCTGAGTTCTCTGAGGTGAAGTCATATTTGGATATCCATGATTTTGAATAAAAGGTTGATACATGTTATTGGGTTGCATCTGCATAGAAGATGGGAAGTGTTGATAACTATTGTGACCTTGATTTATCTGATGTTGGTCAGATTGTTGAATCTTATGATTACGATCATTATTATCTCGGTTAGTAGAAGGTCGATATTTTTCATGATGAACAAAATCATTCAATACATTCAAAAAAGTTTCATGTGTTTTAGCATTTCGTACCAAAGTGGTTGCATTGATGGTATCATCAAAGTGAGCGCACAACAATGTAGAAATTACTTCATGGTCCAATGCCGGCAAAAAAATCTTAGCCACATTATATTTAGAAATGAAATATTCAGTTAAAGTTTGATCTGTACCTGGTCGAAATTTACCAGTATTCAATTGAGCTTAACTTAGCTTGTATGGTTGGTGACCACATACGATCCACAAACTTATTCTTAAACTCCTCAAAAGTATGAGTATCATCTTTAATAAAATACTACCAATCTTTGTGACGATTATTGCTTGTCATGTTGCTCTCCACGATAACCTTGATTTGTTCCCATTGTTGTATTTTATTACGAGTCAGATACTCATTCAAAGCATTAATAAAATTCATGGGGTTACGGTAATCAATGCTCATTTGAAAGTCTTGTCTAGGGGATTGGGAAGAACTGTAAGCTACATTGTTAGATAAATTACTAGCAACTGTTTCACGAACATAATAATCTAACTTAGTGATTGCTACAGCATTCTTGTTACATTTATTTTTTACAACACAAATTTCCTCTTGATCATGATCAATATGATTTTGGACTTTATTGAGGTTAGTTAACAGATCCTGATATTTTTCATTTTGGTTATCTCTTTCACATTCAAAAGTGATAATGTGTTGGTCAGGTTTAACTTTAGAATTTTCAACACTTTCAGTAACAGCTTGTAGGTACTTTATCTTCAACATGGCTAATCTTAATATTAATAGAACTTATGTTTGAATCGAGATTAAGTGTTTTATCCTGCAATTTTGAAATGTTTTCCTGATTTTCATTCGATCACTAAGGCCCTCAATTCAGAATTTATTTTGTACTGTTCAGCTAAGATTTCTTGCTTCATTGCTATACTATCCAACCTTAACTTCTCAATGTTTTCATTATCTTCTTGAATAGACTTTTCAAGTCGCTTAGATTGTTCCTGACTCTGTCTAGATTGGTCTTGAATCTTGCTAGACTGGTCTTGAATCTTGTTAGATTGGTCTTGAATCTTGTTAGATTGGTCTTGGGTTTGTCTCATTAACTGTAATAATATAGTATTTGTATCCATAGTGGTAGTATTAACTGGACCATTAGTATTTGTAGACGCCTCGTTTGAGTTAGTTAATACTAGATGTAGGCTATCATCGTCAACTTGAACCACATTACTAGGTTGATTATAACTTTGATTAAAGCTAACCTGATCTAGAAATACATGTCTGACCGTATTTTCATCAATATAATTATCACTAGTACTGGTACTTGATTCCTCAAGATTGCTTGATGTATTTTCCAATAAAATAGTATCTCTAGACACTTCATCATCACTACTTCCTGATTTATCAGACATGGCTATTATACTTAATAATGATCACTGAGAAAAAAAATTTTGGGGTAAAAATTTTGGTAAGGTTCCACAACAGAGGTAACAATTTGAGGTGAGGTCATACAACAGGGATAACAATGTGGGGTGCTGTCCCAAAACAGGGGTACCAATTTGAGGTGTTTCAGTGATTAAACTGTACTGGACAGTTGGGCCAAAACTTGTGTTGGATAAGACATCGGTTTTCTTTTATATGAATCATGGGTAGCCCTTTGACTTGAAAGCATTTTGGCTAACTGAGAAATATGCAATGGGCAACACTTCAAGCATATTGCAGGGTTCGAACATGACAAACAATAAAACCTTATACTACTAATAATAAAGAAACACTACTATACCAAAATCCAGAATTATCGTTAATGCATGAAAAATCATACAATGTGCTCGGGAGGTTAGGTTGAAAGACATCTTATAAATTAGGAATTACCAAAAAATTTCCAAGAGAAAAAACAAGAACTCATAGCATATTTTGCTTTCACTGAGTTTACATCTACTACAAAATCAATATATGTTTCAAGAAGTTGGCAGAAATAAAACTTTAAAATAAATTTATCAAAGAACATTGCAACGAGCACATTTCAAGAGACCAGCTCATGGCAGAAGAGAAAGAGCAAGTCCAACGGAAAACGGATATGCAAAACAATTAGTTTTGCATTGCCAACTGCACCAAATAAAACAAATATTTTGTAGTTTAATTAATTTAGGTTAGTTCTAAGTCATTGCTGTATATAATTTTAAGATTTGATAATAAATTTATATTTCTCAAATGTATTTTAATAATTTATTAAACCAAAATGGATCTTTTCCAAATAACTAATGAATGGATATCGAATATCGATGTTTGAAGAAAAGAGCGATGTTCGATATTTTGTGTTCGATTAAAATCAATTTACATTAACAGCGCCCAATTTGAAATTCTAAAAGTGTCAAAGTATTGTAATATTGTAATATTACAATATAGGAGTGTGATTCACTAAAATTTGTCATTATTTCCTATAAGTTGGAGGATAGCTGAAATAAGATGGATGGATAGTTAAAATAAGTTAGATAAGAAAGTTGGTGGTGAAGGGAAGTTGAAAGAGATGTGTGAAAAAAAGGTGGATGAAGAGTTGACTATATCTAATGTTGTATTTTCTTTGGATAAGAATAATACTATTATCAACAATAATAATAATACAGAACGGTGGCTCTGTTTCAAATCAATGATTCATCAAATTGGCTATTATGAAGGGTAAACTCGTGTGAGAGAGAGTGAAACGTGTGTGAGAGAGAGAGAGTGAGTGATTGTCTGATTCGCTGCTTTTATTAAAACCTCTCGCATTGAGAAAATATTCTGCAGTTTCAATTTATTATTGCCGGTATTGCGGTATGGAATTATAATTACGTGTCTTTTGAAAAAATATGTCCGACATGATCAAATTTATAGAGTAGAGAATTGTTCCAGAAATGTTTAACAATCTTGAAAATACTGGAATATAATAAAGTTGACAAAAATAGAAATAATTGTCTAAAAACATCAAAACCCAATCGGTGTCTAGGAAAGATTGTGGTATCTGAAGAGATTTTGATTCATTACTGAATGTTCAGAAGAGAAATTATATATGTTTGTCAGGTTTTAGCTAAGTCATTCAATATTTCATTTTATCGATAGTGTAGTGAGATTTTCTTGGAAAAAATTCGTAGGTAATTTCACGATCTACAGATCAAATACTGGCGCGCTGATAGATCGATTCAAATTTTCCACTTCGACTAGCATTTCTGGCACTCTTCATAATTGGCCAAACTTTTGCGCCAAGGCACATGATTCGTCGACCGTGAAGGCAAGTCGGTGGGCTACCACACTCTTATTTACTCCATTAATTACTGAATAAGACAGATTGATTATCAATTCAAATTTTCTTATTGTTAGTACAATTGTAAGATTATAAATTGAGAGTGTTTATCTGAACTTATTATTGAAATTGAAATTGAAATTCTTTATTCTCCAAAAAAGATTAACAATACATTTGTATGTAAAACATAAAAATACATTCCATTGGAGGCTCCTCTTATGGGCACATGCCTGTGAGAGAGGAGCGAGTTGTCTAGTAGCATCCAATATACATAATCTTAAATTTAACTATTCATAGCTATGAAAAATATGACTATAAATACAATCCCAGGTAGCACACCTACGTGTTTCCAACGTTGAAATTTGGTTGTTGAGGTCGAATAACCATTAGCAGTTGAATTTTTCAACGTTTTAAATACAACATTGTTTTCAACGGTTGATCTCTCGTTAAAAACACGTTGAAAACGAGCTTCCAATTCCACCACTCACAGCCTACAGTATGTAGTCCTTACAAAAACGGATCTAGCAACTTTCGTCAATGACCGATCGATGCCATTCTGTGTTAGAATTATTTTCATCACGCTGATGAGAGCTGTGAACTCTTTTAGAAGTGTCTACCCATTCCACTTTGACTTGGTAAGTTTCTTTAATTTATTATTTTTATTTAAAAAATGAGATTGTTTGGTGATTTATTGTCTAAACTTGAAAACAATTATTGTGTGTTATTTACACTTGTTTACATTCGAGGTTAGGGTTAGGTATATTTGTTAAATTAGTGGGCTCTAATTTAATATATTAAAAATTAATATAATACAATAAGCTTGGTTTTAAGTATTGTACATGACGTAGCCTACTACTTAACTTCCAAATAAATTACAATTACTTTGATTTCTACACAAATATTTTCATCATGCTATCTATGTATTGTTTTTGTCACAGGACTGCTTGTGTTGAGAAATTGAATGAAACTTAATAATATAATGAAAAATATAAATTTTTAAAACATAACCCAATTTAACCTGCAAACAATGGGAGTCTGTTGCTATGGCACTAATAAATTATCTATGTAGGCTAACATCAAAGTGATTGCTTTTAACAAGTTCAGTACCGGTAATTAACTCAGTGATCCAAGAAATTGGAAACGGGTGCCCGGAGTTCACCTCATAAATATTAACATTTTCCAAATATTGTCATTCCATGGTGACGAAATTTAGCTTAAACTTGTTCATTTTAAAATTTAATTTCCAATTAATTTATGAATGTTTACAACTCATATGTCAAGGATATTTTTGATTAATTTCATTGTGATTTTAACTTTTGGTCTAGGTTTACAAAATTTAGTAGGCCAATAAAAAATGGTTAAAATATCGGCATACAACTGTTTTTTTTTCATAAAACTAAGTATGTACCTACAGTAACTATTACATTTTACTCATAAATCTAAAAAGTAAATTTTTTACCGTTTTTATATAGAGCCTTATTTGTTTAGTTCTATAGGCCTAATGAAAGAGGAGTATTTCAAGTTAAAATTCGTCTATGCTACAAAATTTGGAAACCCAATATTCTTACTTTATTCTTAGTCAATTTGAATGTTTGAACGAATATCTAAAAAACAGTCATCACCTCGCCTTGTGATTCAAAATATCAATGTGTATAACAAAATATTAGATGTGCACTTGAGAAAAATTTTTGTACTTGTCCCTTTATCCCTTTTGTCCCTTTTAACCATGCACACCTGTATCAAATAATAACTCCTATGTGTTGGCAAAATTTCATCTGCCTTCATATTTATAGAATTTCTCATTAAAATTTATATTACCTTATGTTCCAGATTCTATCAAACAATCTTGTGGGTCGACTGTGGGCATTAAGACCCAAATTGAAGACGCTATTAAGGATTGGCTAAAATATGCGACAGTCAGAGTATTTTCAGTGGAGAAAAAAAACAATCTAATTTTGTCAGTAACTAAAAATATCAAGGTATAAAATAAAATATCTAAACACATTAATATTTATGTTTATATTTATATTTATTTTACACAAATATTTAATAAAATATTAAAGTATTATGAAATGAAAGTGGAAAGTTATTTTGAAAGCTCCTTTCTATTGAAACACTGTAATAAAATATTTGTTTGGCTATTGCATAAATCACAAACAATCATCATACCTGAAAACTAAAATGTAGGGGGGTTTATACGAAGCCAATTGGCAAGACAATAATATTGTCTTCTGAAATGTACAGCTGGTGTAAATTATCAATTGAATCTTTTAATTCTAAAACCATCATCTAGGCATGACTAAATGAAAACTAATTGACAACATCAGCTGACGGTTTAAGAAGACAATTATTATTGTTTTGCCAATTGGCATAGTTTAAACCTGGCATAAATGTCAAGTAAAAATTTAGATGATCTATATTATTTGCTAGAAAGAATTGAGCTATTTTTACTCACCACAGATGAAATTATCATACTAAAAATTCAAGATTTTTAAACAACTGCTGAATTCTTGAAATAATAGTTTTAAGTTAGGTATGTTTCTTACAGACATAAAATGTTTTTGAGCTTGGCAGAGTATATTAAATTACCATGGTAATTTGGTTGTAACCATCTCAGTTTTTTAAACAAACTTTTATCATACTAATTTTTGTGGATCAAAATTGAAGTAATATGGAAATAGAAGGAAAAATAAAAATCTCAGTACCCTTTTTGAATCATTTAAATAATGATTAATAATAGTGATTAAATAATTCAAAAAGGGTATTGAGATTTTTATTTTTTTTCTAGTTCTATAAAAAGTAGCCCTATACAGAAAAGAAAATAATGAAGTAATATGGTTTTTATTGTGTGTTTTTAATGTCACCTTACCAATGTACCGCATTGCACGGTAATATTTCTGTTACATGAAATCATATGTAAATAAATGGAAATATGATTTCGTATTTTCATCTCTTTTCAAATGAGTAGATGAATTTCAAGAGTTCAGACTGACTTTTTTGCTCGAAATCCCCTCCCCCCTCTCACCCATCGTCCATCCCGCCTCCCCTTCCCCCCGCCCGCAGGGTGGGGGGGTGTTCTAAAAATAGATTTCTCCCCTCTCTCTCTCTCTCTCTCTCCCTCTCCCTCCCCTTCTCCTTCTCCCTCTCCCTCTCCCTCTCCTTCTCCTTCTCCCTCTCCCTCTCTCTCTCTCTTATCTTATCTTATCTAATCTAATCTTATCTTATCTAATCTAATCTAATCTTCCCCTCCCCCAGTGAGGACGAGGAGGATGAAGAAGGAGAGAGTGATCTCTCTCTCTCTCTCAGTGAGGGAAAAAATAATTTCCCTGTGAGGGAAGTGACAGATCAAAGTGAATCCATTCTCAAATTCTCTACTGTCAAATTAAAGTGAATCCATATTACTACATCTAATAATCTAATGCTGTCAAATCAAAGTGAATCCATATTTCTACATCTAATAACTTATACTGTCAAATTAAAGTGGATGCATATTTCTACATCTAATGCTTAATAATAATAATGGTTTGCTTTCCACCTGACAGTTAAGAAAACTCAATCAATTTATATTGAATTTTCATGTGCTGTACAAACCGCAGGCGTTATTGTTAAAGTGTTTCTCCGAGAATATCTATAGTAAATTTAGAATGAGCTAGCATATCCAAAAATAGGTATAGATATCCTCAGACCTATTTCACTTGGGGGTCATACTCAAGCTCTATTGATGTCTGACATATCTCAACAGAGAGAGGTCAATGATCTAAGCTGTTCTTTTACATTTTTTATCTGCAATGTCATACAAGCATTTCCAAAGTTTGTCGGAATTTGTAACAATAGTTGACAAATCATTTGCACTACAATAATGTGGAGGTCCTGTATCTAGTATGTCAAGTAATTCGAAAATCTCAGATAAAATTGGAAAGTGTACATTTTCTGTTTTAGTTAACGCTAAATCAACATCATCGCCTTGGAATCCTGTTGAAAATTTAATATTCTTTGCAATTGAATCAAATTCAATAAATGAAATTGACATCAAGAGCCGAGTTAATTTTTTGAATTTTGCAAAGCTAAAACACTGCATGTCCTTGATTGCTATGAACTATAATTGATAAGGCACGAGGTGCACTTAGCTGTAACAGATGTCTGTGAGGGGGGCGTATCTCACTTCTAAAAAAATTAATTGCAGCTCGCTTGCTAACAGCAAAATGAGGTGGGCGTAACTTTTTCGATACGTGCTTGCTCAATCAAGTCTAGACTGAAACTAAACCGAAATGCACAAGGAAATATCTGAATGAAAAATTTGTTTTCAACATAGAAAAAGTTTATTTACACATTTCACTACAACAATACATAATTTCATCTTCAATTTCAATTAGCTTATCTATACACAAATTATGAGGATGATAATAACATAGATAGTCTCTTATGTCATTTAAATTAACTGTGCTTAGAAAAATGTCATTCAATTGTTTCGCCAAACTATAATTTTCACGAGTTGATTTCCTAATTGCACTTTCACACTCATCATACCAGTCGATACAGTTTTTTAACCTCACTTCCAACTCATTGTCAGCAGCCAACCACTTTCTTGGATCCATGATAAGCGAATGAACAAAACTAAGTGTATGCAGGAACTATTATAGAGTAATTAAGCGGCCTTTCTTCATTAATTGTCGACAGACAACATGTACGTGCTTTATGCAGTCTCAATGCATGCATGCAATAAACACACTGAATCTCTTTCCCGTTGTGGAAGAATCCATAACGAGCAAAGTTTCTTTTCTGTGAATTCGTGTACATCAGCGCCATTTTCATACTTTGCATTCGATTGTTTTTGCACAAGAAATTATCTGTTTGATACATATTTTTAAACAACAAAGAATTATAATGTTGGGCAGAGAACAAAGCACAGCGAGCATCTGGTCTATTTTTATGAATGTTACACACAGCATAACACCATGAACTAGTGAAAAAGCTGAAATCGGGTTTTGGAAAATCCTCAGGTATACATTGAACGTTAGTATGTAATCTTCTTAAAAACTTTGCTTTCTCAGTTCCTTTTGTGAAAATTTTCTCATAACCTGCAAGGTAATCACGTATTAATGAGTCACTGTATTCTAAATCTCCATCTTCCCATTTTATTTTATGATAGTGACGTTCTAACCATGTTACATCGTTATACAATTTTGCACTCAATTCTGTCTTTGCGAATGGTGATTTGAAATGGAATACAATATAATTATTAAACTGATCAATTATGGCAAGTTCTTTCACAATAATTTGATTACAATCTTGTTTAAACCAGTGAAGATCAACTGTAGCAATTTTCACACTCGCTTGCTTGTCCACTTCTTTCTCTTCGGCGGCGGCGGCGGGCTCCTCAAATCCTTCATCTTTCCCCTCCTCTTCTTGTTTCTCCTCCTCCTCCTCCACCTGCAGCGGCTTCGGTGTACTGCACCTTGCTTCATAATAGAAACTATCAAGATCGCACTGAATACCAATAGAGCAAGTTTGCGGCTTGTCCAAAATATCAGAACACAAAGAATAGGACATGTTACCTGTTCAAAGGTGAAACTGATAATGAAGCAAATTTGTCAGAGTGCACACCTTATATAGCCGGTGCGCAAATTACTGAACTTCTTTCACCATGCTCGTCAGAGGTGTGTACTCCATCACACAATCGCTAATTAAAACGCAATAGGCAGAAGTATTTGCAGGTACTGCACTATTAAATTCCATTTCAATACGAACATCTGTCGATGATTTCAAATAACTTGCTTGTTGTGAACAATCTACAACAATCAGCAGTGTTGATTCACAAAACGTTTTAAAGTCAATTTCTGTTCCGAGTTCACTATTGATTGAATGATTATAATACGAGGGTGCGAAATCCAGGAACATGCGGTATAATACCTCCTTTTTACCTAGCAGATTTCCATATGGATAATACTCACTGTTCAAATATACTTTAACATTGTAAATAAAAAAAAAAAATAAATTCGTATGGCTTTTGTTGGTGGGGAGTTCCCTTTCGGGAATGTTCCACTGCCTGAATATATAATTTAAGCCGTCAATGGGCCTTACGACTGTCATACTTCAGCCGGGACCGACAGTTTAACGTGCCCATCTGATAACACGGGAGTGATCTGTTTAAAAACTTTCGGCTCTCAGTGGGGTTTGAACCCGGGATCTCTATGCTGCTAAGCAAGCACTCTATCCACTAGACCACAGATCACTCCTTTAACATTGTAAATACCGCAGCTATCGAAATTAGATATTGATTTTTTAATTTTATTCTTACGATCAGTTTGAAATGCAATTATAACGTATTTTGGACTATCAAAACTCGATGTGGTGCGAACTGCCCAAGAATGGTTAAGTGAATTTTGCAAATTTGGTAATTCACAAATTTCCCAATGTCGGAAACCTAATTTCAGTGGAGTGTCAGCATCGAGCAGTCTCAAAAATTTCAGTCTTACATGATCTTCTAAAGTTATGTAGAGCATTCTCCATTGCAGTTTTGTAATTTTCACACTAACGTTTGTTCCACTTGCCGACTCAACACAATTTAGATCTGTCGGCGACCTCAATAAGACGAGTTCCTGTTTCAAATTTAAAATTATTCTTTGAAAATCTTCAAAAAACGGGAGGATCAATTCGAGCGGTACACAGAAAGTGAATTTATTATCTGTTAGCTCATATCCTGCTCTGTCAAAACCAGCCAAGTGATATGTGTTTTTATCGAGCGTATTCTTCACTATAATAGGTTTAATTGTGGATGTTAATCCAATCAATCTTGATTTAGAAATTTGCTGACCTGCTAATTCATATCGTATTTCATCAAAAAGGTTGCCGATTACGTTACTGTTTAATTTATAGTCTGCCGCAACTGGTGCATCGATTGGTCCTGTTCCTGGTTTTGTACAGTTAACTGTTCCCTCAATAAATATGAATGATTTGCAAGGTAAAGAATAGACATCTAAAGAATTTATACCAATACGTACCTCGTCAGAGTTTTTTATTTCCTGTCCCGAATAAACTGTATGAGTATGAAATTGGAATTTGGTTATATCATTATAAAACTGAAGGTCTGTCTCCACGTCCAGAATTTCACTAATTGCTGCCGCTCCCCCTCCTCCTAACATTCCGCCAATCAACTATAAAACCCAACTTTTCTAATATTCTCGCACTTTTAGCCGACAAAGCACGTTTGTTTTTAGGTGTTGACGCTCTCACATTCGTCTCTCTAATGACATCACATGTACACGTCTTATTTGAACATGGATTGAAAACAAGATAACCCATTACTTTCCACGTATGTGTAACCTAATTGTAATTGTATCTCCACGGAAATCAATAAACGATCCGTTCTGGTCCGTTACCTTTACATTAATAGTTTGAATTCGATGCGTATTCAAAGGTACATAAATAATCGGTGATGGTACTTCGTTTATTAAATAGCCACTAGGAACCTTTGGTAAAAATTCGTAGATTATATGTTTTTGTTTCCCGTCAGAGTAACTACCACATGCTAAATTACACTCGAGTACAATACTACCAATGCTTGTTATGTCAAACAAATGCTGAGAATAATGCCATTTATTTGGCTGCAAAACAACATTATTAAAACCAAGTATCTTTCCAATCGAATCAGTATGTGTTAAATCAATGGGTTTATCAGAATGAATTTCAATCTTCATAGTATTTACGTTTGGGCGTATAATAAGTTTATTCTTCTTCTCATCAATATTCAATTTATTCTTTAAAGATTTTATAATATCCTCAACTTCATATGCACCCGTATCCAGCTCAATTAATCTATCACCATATTTGAAGCTGGAATTTGTTCCTTTGTTAATGTTTGCAATACTATTGTAACTACAAAAATTAATCAATCCAATTTCCCATTCACGATTTTTATCCAATTCTATAATTTCTTGTAAATGTTCATAGAGGTTACTTGTGTTAGATCTTAATGTAATAACAACCATCTTGTGTGTGTGCGTTCAGCACAAACACTTTATTACAACTGATTTGCAAGAAACAATAATGTAAGATGACCGCAAAAATCGCTATTTAATGGTTGCATGTGCTCTACATTATAAAATATATTTACTCCAATTTCTTTTTTCCAATATTTGTCCAATTCGTATGGCGGTTGTTAATTTCCAATTGGATCAAAATACCAAACATTGGAACCGACTTTTTTATATGCAACCCAATGTGTACCATCCTCGCTTTCCCTTGCTAAATTCATAATGGCATTCTCGTTTTTTAGAATTTTTTTGGGTAATGCATCTAGCATATATATACCTCTTAGCTAGAGATGTCAATCCCGGGATCCCGGGATCCCGAATCCCGGGATCCCGGTCCATTTTTAATACCTAACAATCCCGGGATTTTTCAGCGTCAATCCCGGGATTTTCGGGATTGTAAACCTGAAATTGTGAATCATATTTTTCCAAAAAAACAATTCAATATTGAATTCATTTACGGTGATGAATATGAGTTTTTATAACTAATTTATTGTTCTAAGTGTTTGACTAATCCATTCTACAGGCACAGCCTACAGTTTCATATACATAATATTGATTGTATACTGTACTCTTTATTGGCTTAATAGAATTCGCATTATCAGTTCGCATAATTGGCAGAATGGTTGTTATGTCTCTAAACTTGTTTACACAGCACCATAATTACCAGTCTAGACGGTGCAATATTTGCAATAGTGCTGATGGCATTTCCTTGAAATGAATTCCGAATTTTGAAAAGACTTCAGAAATCAGAAATAAAAAGCACTAAACGATTCACTCTCTGTCTAATTATTCCTCTTCTCTTTCTCTATTATAAGTAGAATATCTAGTTCAAGTGAATATTTTAGTTTGCTCTTCGAAATTTCATTTAGTAGTGTAGTGGTTCAGATTTCGCGTTGTTTGGTCGGTATGGCGTTATGGTTTGGTTGTATGGCGTTATGGTCTTACAAAAAGTGTTCTATTTTATTATTAATATTATTAATTCAAGTGATATTAATTAACTTTACAGTATTTGACGTAATTAAAGTATGAGCTCTATCCCGTCCTGATGTAGGATAGAAATGCTCTTGTTATACATAAAAAAGACTCTGATGAGTTATCTTGCTTTCCTCAGTTCTCACTATCATCTAGGATACAGCAAATTTAAGGTAGGACATGGAATATAACAGTTACTCCTAATCTTGAAAACATTTATAGAAATAGAATGTTCAATTTTAATATTATTCCCAAGTATTTTTTTTTCATTTTAATGATAGCCTCTCCCTCTTTAATCGGCCCTTTTTCATCTACACACACTGTTACTGAACATGTAATTGAGGAGGAACAATTGGTAAAAAATGAATTAAACTGATTTTTGCCAATCCCGGGATCAGTCCCGGGATCCCGGGATTGATATAGGATAATCCCGAAATACCGGGATTGGAAATCAGTCCCGGGATTGACATCCCTACTCTTAGCTGAATCTGTAATAATTTCGACCAATCAATCAAATCATAATTACTCAATTCTCCTTCAATATTCATGTCTTCTTCTTCTTCTTCCTACTCTTCTTTGTTGTTCTTCGTTTCTTAACTTGGGGGAATAAACTCACTCCATATGATGATGGGGGTGGTGCTGGAGGGGGTAAAACTCTCCCCCCACTAATACTAGGAAAAGGCTTCAAAAAATACCCTTTTCCTGCAATATGCTTTTTCAACTGAGCTATAGCTTTGCGTCCAATATCATAACTATAACTTCTCCTCTCATTCTTCTTCTTCTTCTTCTTCTTCCTCAAAGACCCACCAAACGCCGCTTTAGCTTTCATGATGTTTGTAACAAGATAGCTAAGTGCTTTCTCGGCAGGAGGTGTTTGAGGATTTTTGAAAATGTCCCATGCAGAGTTTGCTAGAGCTCTGGCAGCTACCACTCGAGTTTTACTATCGTTATTTTGCGTATACGCTATATCATGTACCTTACAAGCTCTATCTAATGAATTTATACCTTGATCACCTCTCTTTAACCTTTCATTAACCTTTGTGCCCGGGCCACACCACTGGTAGTCCCCCAGGAGGTGAATTTCCTCTTGCAGGTTATCAATTACCTTATTTAAAATAGTTGATGTCACATTACCTGCCAAACCTGACACACCTTTAAAAAGTTTTGCCGCTGAACTCAAGATTCCTTTACCTCGTTTCCTCGAACTCTGCTTTCTCCAACATACCATTTTCTTACCTTTCAACTCAATGGTTGAACATTAACTGAGGTTAATTAATCATTACACCAACTTAATCAAAAGAAAATTGAATTGGTTTAATTTTCAATCGAGTTGGAAATGAATTCACATGCTATGATACATTGCTTGAATGATAAGAATATTATTTCAAATAGCAAATAATCTGAAAAGGTGAATACAATTTGAAAAAGGGGGAGGTGCGCCCACCCACATCTGCAGGAGCGCGTGCCAAACAGATGTGGGAGGGAGCCGCTTGACGGCTGTGTGTAGCGGTAAAGACTACTGAGCATGCTCGCAACAAACTATAAAAGGGGCGCTCACCTTATTTAAATATCATTCACAACAGAGCAGCTGAACCAGCATTTCTTCTTCTGTGTGTTTCAACTATTCATTGTGAACAGGTAAGAATTGAAAACAATTTTTATAGAAACAATATTACAATTTATTGAACACTACACTACTGACACATACATATATACATATTAACATGTAAAGCATGTTAATGCTAGATGGTCAGTGACATAAAAAATGCTAAATGCTAATTTAGCATTTAACAATTTTTATGTCAGTCATAAAAGCATTAACATGCTTTACAAACAGAGATAAGGTTTTGCACTTCAATTTAAAATTTTCAATGTCTTTTGTGCATAAAATCTGGGTAAATCTTTCTGGAAGATAAACATCTGTTGAACATAGTCCGGGTACCCGGATTTTGAGCACAATTCGCCGCCCATGCTGGTTGGACGCCTCTCTCACATCACATATCGGATATGGCATGCCCTCTTCCAACTCGCAGAGAGGCGTCCATGGCTTCTCGGCGAGGCTATTCAACAATCTCAGGAAGTTCTCCGATTGCATCTCGTCCTCATGCTCTGTCTCCACTTCCCCCTCCTCCCTCAAGAGAGGCACAATCGAGCTGTCCTCCTCCTCTTCTGGCACACATTTCTGTTGAAAAATATTTCATTTGACTCTTATTTGTTTCAGGTTTTTCATCATCAAATCATACGAGAGAGAGAGAGAGAAGTTGCTCAACAGATTCACTACTCAAAACTGAAAGTAAGTAATAACTCGGAAATTCTTCGATTACTTTAACATAACTCAATTCAAATTGGTAGATAAATGACTCGAAAAATTTTTCAGTTCATTACAATCAACTATGCATGTGATCAGATTTTTCATTATTCGAATCAGTAATTTGATATTAAAGTTATTGCAGAAAACATCAATATTTCAGTTCATTACAATCAACTATGCATGTGATCGGATTTTTCATAATTCAAATAACAATGTATTATTCGAATCAATATTTCAGTTCATTACATGCACATTTTTATCAACAATAATTTTGTTTCACACAAAATATTATAAACAGTTTATGCATGTGATCGGATTTTTCATAATTCAAATAACAATGTATTATTCGAATCAATATTTCAGTTCATTACATGCACATTTTTATCAACAATAATTTTGTTTCACACGAAATATTATAAACAGTTTATGCATGTGATCAGATTTTTTATAATTCAAATAACAATGTATTATTCGAATCAATATTTCAGTTCATTACATGCTCATTTTTATCAACAATAATTTTGTTTCACACAAAATATTATAAACAGTTTATGCATGTGATCAGATTTTTCATAATTCAAATAACAATGTATTATTCGAATCAGTAATTTGATATAGTAAGTAATATATAAGTAATAATGATATATAAGTAATAACTCAGAAATTCTCCGATTACTTTAACATAACTCAATTCAAATTGCTAGATAATTGAATTGTTTCAGTGTAATCTTTAATGCAACATATTCGAATTTGTTATCGAAATTACTAAAACATGTTTATTTTGAATTTTTATCCAAATTTCAATGCAACCATCATGAAAATTTATCTGTGTTCGGATTGTTTTGATAGCACAATTAGAAGTCAAGCTCAGTCTTGACTTCGCTCACAGTATAAGAATCAGTAATTTCATAGTTCAATTTATTCAAATAAACATAGACTTGTAATGTGCACAAAAGATTTTATCCATTGGAAATTAGTTTTAAAAAAACTAATTCACATTTTATAAAGATTTTGTGCACATTACATGTTAATACAATAATAATATTCCTTCAAGCTAACCTTTGATTGAGTGAGCACAGCCTTGTCCTCGAAAACTAGCCTCCTCTTCACTGGCTGCTTGCTGGGTTGAGTTGACAGCACCGCTCGTCACGGCGCCCAGGTAGCCGGTGTAGATTGTGGCAGAGGACTGTCCAGAATCACGATCTCCTCACCCCTCTCTTGTTGAATGAAGATTCCCTGTCTCTTCAGGGGTGAGGCAGAGGAGGAGGCGGCGGAGACAGCGGAGGCGGCAGCCGTGGCAGCGGAGGTGGCAGCCGAGCTGCGAGCTTTCTGCTGCTGCTGCTGCTGCCAGTAGTTGAGCTGCTGCTCTGTTGGTGGGCTGTCTGGTATGATGAAGCTTGAAGATGATGATGAATCCATTGTGTAGATGATGATTAGGGAGAAGTTCACGTAGGGTATATAAGTTCACTTAACTCTTCTCTAACGTAAATGGTGATTTTCCTCTGAGGCAACTGATTTTATACCAAGTCGTTTCTCTGTCTGTTGCAGGCTTGTACGAGTGAGAGAGAGCATACGAGGGGGCGTGTGCAATTGGAGCGTGCTGTACTCAACTCTCCAGAGGTTTACCAGCAGCACAACGCTGACATTTGATTGTAAGTAAGTATAATCCGTTACATTCTGATATTTTTTAAATAACACTTACTTATTGATTTCTAATATTTGGTTGCAGTTATTAAATATTTCATTGTTTTCACAGCATTTTCTCACCTCACAACTCGGTTTCCGGTCTCATAAGCAGTTGTGCTCTCGTGAGGGAAACATACCTGCATCGAGAGAAGCATAGCCGAGGAGCTAGCTAAGCTGAGACAATACCTGAGCTGAGACAACCACAGTCGAGGAGCTACCCGAGCTGAGAGAAGCATAGCCGAGGAGATAGCTGTCATTTCGTCAAATCAACACATGTAAGTTCATTTTTACTTTAATTTTATCCTTTGAGGACAATTTTTTTGTCCTCGGAGGACAATTTTTCTCCTCCGAGGACAAAAAAATTGTCATCCGAGGACAAAATTGTCCTCCGAGGACAAAATTGACCTTCTACAACATACTGCATACTTGTGATTTTTTTACCTCATCTGTATGATAAGCTTCTTCTCCTCCTTCTTTCTTACACTCATCATATAAACAAAACAGTAAATGCATTACTTTTTCAAATGGTTCATCGATAATATATTTGCAATAGACACATTGCAGATAGTGATATTTATGTAAGAAATAACCATTTCTCGCAAAATAGTCTGCTTTATCAGATAATGATTTACAATAGTCACAATGTAGATGATGCTTTTCAAAATACTCTCCTTGAACGGATGAATCTTCTACATGATTAAAAGTTAAATATCTTTCTTCATATTCTCGTAGAATATTATTATCGAATTTCTCGTCTTCAATTGTTATATTATCTTTCCTTCTACAGTTCGGGCTGTACCTTGCATGTTCTATTGCTGGTATGTCACTTTCTTCCCATTTTCCCAAATAAATTGAACAAAATACACATCGCACAATGTCTGGTCCAGATGAGAATATAAATCCCTCTTTCGCCATGTTTTCCGCGGACAAATGTGGAGAAGATTTTGACCATCTTTTATCAAAAGATAATAATCTTAATCTTTCATACAACATTATGTGATCTTGATATATCATTTCCACACACAGCCTTCTTCTACCAATGCCAATTCACAACTAAACATGCTGTTGTACTCTATCTCATCCTGATCGTTATTCTTTTGTTTTTCAGAATCTAACATCATGCGGAGGGAACGCAGACTATGCGGTGTCAATTCCACAGCAGTGCGTCATCGCATAACCATCAACGATCCCGAGGAAATCAGTATCGAAAACGTGCTCGAGAGATCGAAACGGTGCGTTTTTGAT
Source organism: Nilaparvata lugens (assembly GCF_014356525.2). Lineage (NCBI taxonomy): Eukaryota > Metazoa > Arthropoda > Insecta > Hemiptera > Delphacidae > Nilaparvata > Nilaparvata lugens. Next base: position 67,600,762 of record NC_052518.1, on the reverse strand, counting down.
ATAATTAGGGACCATGCAGCACGTCATGATGTGAACGTGAAGTGGTTCATCGTACTGAATGTTTTGCTGTATAAATCAGTGGTGATGGATGATGAAGTTAGCGAGACTGTCTCATCTCTAATAAATCTTCATAGTTACTCCAACATAGCGCTAAATGTGCTTGAGAACTATGAAGATTTTAACGAACATTTCATGTTGGCCGTGAGAAAAATCATGTCATCATTTGACAACTTTGTTCGACACGGCAGCGGTTGGGTTTTGAAGAAAATTGAGTCACTGGATGTGAACGTGATTAAATTTAATCCAATCTTCACATCCGGTTTCATTCAAACACTGCAATTTCTTAAAAACAAAAAATGTATTATAAATGTCAAAAATCTGTCTGACGAAAAATGCTTTTTATGGTCAGTGCTCGCGTATTTCCATCAGAAGCCAAGGAACTCCAACTTGAGTGTAAAGTATTTGAGCAAGTTTGCTCACACACTTAATACGCGAGGTGTAAATTTCCCGGTGACGACACACGATATTAAGAAATTTGAAATGCTAAATCCGGATATTGCAATTCACGTCATCGCGTATGACAACAAAAAGTTTTTCCCCTACCGCACAAGCATTTTCCGCACTCGTAAGCACCAAATTAACCTTTTAATGCTAAAAGCCGATGCAGGAAAAACTCATTTCTGTTTAGTTAATACCGCAAACGGGAAAAACGGGCTATCGCGTCTTCTCTCCCACCTTTCAAAATGCAACGGTCAAGTACACATTTGCAATTTTTGTTTCCATAGATTTACATCGAAGAAATCTAAAAATTGTGATGGCAAAGCAAATTTGATGAAACATGAAGAGCTTTGTTCCAAGTTTCAATCACAGCGAGTTTCATATCCTAAACGCGGAGAGACAATTAAATTCAAGAAACTAAGTGCTACGTTGAAGAAAAAGTACACCATTTACGCGGATTTAGAAACTTATGTTGTTAATATCAATAATAATGGAGATGATGATGAATCCGATTGGGATGAAATCAACCATAGCTATACAAAGAAAACAGCACAACATATTCCCTGCGGTTATTGTTTTGTTGTTATCGATGTGAACGGGGAAATTGCCTACAGACCTGTACTCCATAGATCGAGTAGTTTAGATGAAAAAATCATGGAGAAATTTCTTCAGGAAATTACAGATCTCGGTGACATTTTGTATGAGGATATGAAACGAGAAATTCCAATGCAAGCTTTATCCGAAAGTCAAGAGCGCGAATTTCAAAATTCGGTAAACTGCGGGCTTTGTGCTGAACCGTTTTTAGACACCGATATTAAATGTCGTCACCATGCGCACGAAACCGGAAATTACCTATGTGCGACACACGTTTCTTGTAATTTATCGGCTCGTACTCCAGAGTACATTTTGTGTTATTTTCACAATTTCTCCAGGTTTGATTCACATTTTATTCTGAAAGCGCTCGGTGAATGTAAAAAAGAAATTTCCTGCATCGCAAATACGTCAGAGAGATATTTGACACTTTCAGTAGGCAAAATTAAATTTTTAGATTCCTACAAGTTTTCTGAATCCTTGGAAGTATTGGTGCGTAATTTGGTGCAAAGTACAGACATGGAAAAGAAATTTGAATGTTTATTTTCAGTATTTCATGACCTCCCACGCGAATACAGACAACTCTTGTTGAAAAAAGGAATATACTCTGTCTCGCAATGAATATGAGCATGCGCAAAGAGTGTTCTCAACATTCAAGCTGAAATCACTCAGTGAATATCACGATTTCTTTTTATGTTTGGATGTGATGCTATTAGCGGAAGTTTTTGAATCCATGAGGTCAACGCTTTTTAGCTCATACGGCCTTGATGTCACCCATTTTCTTTCCCTCGCTCACTTTATCTGGAATTGTATGTTGAAACACACTAAAGTCGAACTAGAATTGATTACTCATCCTGACATGCATCTTATGTTTGAGGCAGCGATGAGGGGTGGGGTGTCATTCATCGGTAAACGTTATTGTGAAGCGAATAACAAACATCTACCCGAAACATACGACCCTTCAAAACCGAGTAATTATCTGCTTTATATTGATGCAAACAGTTTATACTCGGAAGCTATGAGCCGAAGCTTACCTGTTGGAAATTTCAAATTCCTCTCAGAGGAAGAAATTCCCAAGCTTGATTTCGCGAATTTGGACAGCAATTCAGAAACCGGACATATAATAGAATGTGATCTCAAGTACCCTCAAGAGTTACATGATAAGAATGCCAGCTTCCTACTCGCACCTCTCCACCAAACACCGCCGCGCGAATTGCTGTCAAACTACCAAACAAATGAGAATGGTCAAACTGGAACCAGAAAGCTCATGAACACACTTTTCAACCGTGAAAAGTACATTGTTCACTACGTCAATTTAAAGCTCCACCTTCAGCTCGGCTTGCAATTATTGAAAGTGCATCGCATCATTAGCTTTTCCCAATCTCCCTGGCTGAAAAGCTACATCGACTTCAATATCCGGAATAGACAGAACGCAAAAAATAAATTTGAAATATCCTTCTTTAAGGCCTGTTGCAATCTGATCTTCAGGAAAACAATTCAATCTAGTCGTAAGCAAATCAATGTTAAAATTATCACGGATAAAAACGGTTAGATAAGTACATTTCAAATCCACTATGTAAACGCTGGCAAATAATAAGTCTGAACGTGATCGCGGTTTTCTCTCGCAAGTTGGAACTAAAAATGAACAAGCCTGTCTATTCCGGCTTTTCCGTACTGGAGTTGAGTAAATTCCATATGTACGATTTTTTCTATTGCAAATTACAAAAAATTATACCGTGGGACCGTATAGAACTCTGTATGACTGATACAGATAGTTTTCTTCTAAACGTAAAAGTCGAAGACGTGTATCAGTAGATTAAAGAAAATTTGAGCCTTTTCGACACTAGTAATTACCCTCCTTACCACCCATGCTTTTCCATGGAGAGAAATAAAGTTGTAGGAAAGTTTAAGGATGTGACTGCCTCAAAACCTGTCCATAGATTTGTAGGGCTTCAATCCAAAGTTTACTCATATTTAGTATGTAACAAGAATGAAGAACCTGTAAATAAATGTGTAGCAAAGGGTGTACAGACCGGAGTGAAATGTAGAAAACTTAATTTTAATTTATATAAGAAATCGCTGATTGAACGTTGTGAACACATTGAAAAATTTAATATGATGAGGTCCTATAATCACACCATGTATCAGATTGAGTGTGCAAAAATCTGTTCGAGTCCTTATGACGATAAGAGATATATTGCTGAGAACGGTGTTGACACTTTACCTTTCGGACATTATAGAGTGCCAACTCTGAACTGATTGCTCAGTATGTCCTATGACAAGCATCCATCACCACTGATTTCGAGTTGTAAATATGAATATTATTAGATCTAAGATAGCATTAGAACTTCATAGTGTACCATGCGTTAACTATCCCACTCTCAAATATGAGTCGAAAAGTGAAAAAGACTTGCTTCCAGCCAATCTCATTGAGATGACCAGTTTATCACGTTTTAATAAAGGTTATAGGTATATCTTAGCTGTTATTAATTGTTTTTCAAAATTTGCATATTGTGTACCATTAAAAGACAAGTCAAGTCAATCTGTATTTGATGCGCTCGAGCCAATTATTTCTAAAAATAAGGGAGTTAAGTTGTTTCAATCAGATCAGGGAACAGAATTCTTCAATTCAAAAGTTAAAGCGTTATTAGATAGATACAGTATTAAACATTATCATGTTTTTACCAATAAGAAAGCCTCCATAGTTGAAAGGTTTAATAGAACAATTAAAGCAAAAATTTATAGATATTTAACTGAGCATGGAACCAAAAACTGGATATCAGAGCTAGACAGTTTGGTTTGTGATTATAATGCAACAATGCACACTTCAATTAGAATGAAACCTAAAGATGTGAGGAAGAAAGATCGTAATCATGTTTTAATGTCTTTGAATTCTGCATTCTATAGATGATATAAATTGAAAAATTCAAAACCGAAATTTAAGCTAGGAGATGTTGTACGAATCTCAAAGAAAAGAGTTCTTTTCGATAAATCTCATAACAGAGTGCAGAGTATTTTGTAATTCATTCTATATTTCCTTCTCAGCCTGTAACGTATAGCTTGCGAGATCTAAACGGAGAAGTAATTGGTGGTAGGTTTTACGGAGAAGAAATTAAAAAAACAGAATTAAACGAATCGGAGAGACAAGTATATCTGATTGAAAAAATATTAAAGCGTGACAAAAAAGGATTGTATGTTAAGTGGATTGGATTTTCAACGCCTAGTTATATTAGTAGTAGTCAACTATTGGATGAAAAATAATCTATTGTAATACATTCAGTGTAAATAAGATTTGGTGTAAATATAATAGCTCTTTATCCTTCAAAAAACGCTTCTCATTTTAATCCAAAGATTCGTAATTTGCTAAGGGAACAGATGCATTCAAGAGGGTGCGGGAAAGAGAGGGAACGATATGTTGAAGTGAGCTATCAGTGGGGGAGCGAGCGAACTCCTGCCGCTGTGATAAGCCGCCTCCTCCTCCTCCCCCTCACTGATAACTTACAAAAAATGATTAGTTCCTTATCAGATCACATGCTGCACACGTGTCTAACATGATTCCGATAGTAAATTTCGACAATGTTATAAGGGAGAAAGAAATGCCAACATGGTGTAAAAATGGTAAGTTGTTACCTCATAATGCGAGGATCCTTATAATAGGCTCTTCAGGGTGTGGCAAGACCAATTTGCTATTTAATTTAATTTTTTCAAAGAATGGGTTGAGATTTAAAACTATATACTTGCATACGAAGAGCGAGTATCAAGATAAGTATTTGTTTTTGAGAAAAGTCTTTTCAAAAATGAAAGATATTGAATTTCATATAAACAGCAATTGCGAATCTATACCTCACCCAAACAAAATATCACAATATTCTTTAGTAATATTTGATGACTTCCAACTTAATCATGTACCTCAAATAAGAGAATATTTTACTATGGGACGACATTGTAATATTGACACTGTATATTTAATTCAGAGTTATGGAGCTACACAGAAACATTCCACTAGGGACAATGCAAATATGATTATAATCTTCAAGATAGATTTATTGAGTCTGAAATTAATTCACAGAGATCATGTTGGAGGAGATATTTCTTATAAAGATTTCGTTAAACTTTGTCATAAAGTTTGGAATCGTAAACCTCATAATTTTGTAACTATTATGAGCAAGTGTGGAATTAATAGCGGCAAGTACCGAGATTCGCTCGATACGTTTCTTACCGTTCAGTAGAGATTAATTCTTTGTGCAGTCATGTTGTCTAAAACACGCAGCAGGAAGCTGAATAGAAAGAACATTGGTTTAATCTAAAAGATTAAGAAATTGAGAAAAGTAATCAGCGACAAGCATAAAAGCTTAGTTAATTTTGAAAAACGATCGGAGGAATACAATAGGAAAATGCTCTCGCCGTTGATAGAGCCCATAATTGAACTGGGAAAAAACAAATCTAGTTTTCACTCTGGTGTAAAAAAGGAAGAGCCAAAAGAGGAGAGTATGGAGATTGGTGATGAACAGTCGAGTTATGATAAAAGCTATGAGAGTTCAACAGACAATCTTTTAAGCTCGACTAAATTTGAAAACAGTTTACTTGGTTCTAGTAAAAACGATGATGTGCTGTCACAATATCTAAAAACGTTTCATGCGGAGAAATTGAATAATTCAATTAGTTATGGAATTTCATACAATTCTAAAGATGATGTGTATTATATTGGAAATCAGCAAGTAATATTCGATGATGGTTATATAGATATTAATAATGAAAGATTTTGTTTAACACACGGTCTACTTGAGTTATTATTCAGTTCAAGACCGAATTCGAATCTTTATAATCAGAGAGATCTGGATAAGTATAAAAAAATCTTAACACTTACAGGCATACATTTAGATCGAAGAGGGTATGTTAAACGAAATCAGGGAATTAAATCGCAAATGATTCAGAAGTTATTTCCCAGTAAAAAAATTAGTAAAAAGAAGGGATGGGGTTTATTGAAATTTGCAAAAAATAATTCTCATGATAGAATTTATCAATACTTTGATAATTTTGACGAATTAGTGGAAAGATTAAATTTACTCTATTCCTCAAAAGCTTCTGGCAACACTGGACATGATGTTGAGATCTCGTCTATAATTGAAGAGCTAAAAGAAGCAAAACTAATTGTTTAGTGTTACGATGACTCTGCATAGATTCGGTCAAATTGATACACCTAGTGCTGGGGCTGCTGTTGCTAATCTTACATGTGATATTGACTCGATAACGCAGAAGATAATCGAATCGATAAATCAACAAGGAATCAGCGAAGCTGTGAAATTTTGTTTAGATTCGCAAATAACCAAACTCGTTTCGGAAAATACAAAGAATATTGGAGTGAGCATAATTGAAAGAGAACATATTCTAAGTACATTACAAAATTTTAGTGCTAATATTGATAAAGCTATTGGAGAGAGAACTCTAACTTTAGAATCTGCTCTAGGAGAAGTGAAAACTTTAACAGACAGCTTTTCATCCTAGTTGGTGAGTATTAACAATGATAAAGTTGATAAAGCTTATTTAGATGAGAAATTAAAAGCCATATCAGATAAAATTAAGGATTTGGAGGTGCTGGACAGATCTCAATACTAAATTAAAACAGCTTAGTACAGAAATTTTTACTAAAGTAAATGAAACATAGCCATCGCCAATTGATAAGCAATATTTAGAATCTACTTTGCAGAAATTGACTAGTTCTTTATTAACAAAGGAAGAGTTTGAAAAACGATCATCTGAAATGGCGAGTGCAATAAAAGCTAATATTATGGACGGTATTGAACAATTCATTACAAAAGATGCCATTGCTATTCTGATTAATCAAATTGCAGAAAAGTATGCAACTAAAAATGATATTAGAGATTTTATTAAGAAAAACGAGATGGAAGTCGTTGTGAAAAGCGTTTGTGATGAAATAGCTGAGGCAATTAAAAATTCGGAAGAGGGCACCGTCATGAGACTGCAGTGTTCGGCTCCATTCATAGATTATCTTAATTTATTCATACACAGGATAGCACATGATATCGTGTCCTCATATGCCCGGGTTAGTTTTCATATGAACTGGATAGAGGCTAAAGAACACAACCTTACAGAAAATCAGGTAGCCGAAATAATTACAACTAAAATGGGGTTATCACAGTACAAAGGGGTCGTATTGACGCCGAAAACATAAAATCTCAAAAAGACTGGTAAGCGGTGTAATGCGTAGCTGCAAAGATCAGAGTGCAGATCATGGTTTCACTTTAATCTGGCAGTAGAGTACGCTCGATCAAAGGAGAGTTTAGAAAGGTGTTGTTTGAATTCTCCTTCTCTAGCCTTTCGTAATGCAAAGATTGCTGCGCAGAGAGAAGCATATGGTTTCACTTTAATCTGACAGTATAGGAACGGTCGATCAAAATGGAACTTAGTTAGTCGTTGTCTGTATTCTTGCTTCACTCGCCTTTCTTAATAGAGAATAGCAAAAAAGGAATTTAGAAGGAAGGGTGCCAGTAAGAGATGGAGTGAGTAAAAGAAGGAGAGAGCAGATGTGCCATCTGGCTAGATGGGTGAGTTGCGCAATCTCCGACTGCTGCTTGTGAGAGACAGAGAAACGAGGGGCGTATCGCAATTTCTCTCTCTAAAACCTTGAGCCGAGTGCTGGCTTGCGCTACCCATTAAGTGTTTGTCATCATCATGATAAGGAAAGTGGGGGGGGCGTAGCACGTGTTCTTATCGTATCCATTAAGTTAATACCATCAACATGTTGATAAGGAAAGTGGGGGGCGTAGCACGCTATGTACTTTCATTAAGGACACAAAGACACACACTTGTCACTTGCCTCTAATCGCTCAAGCTAATAAGATCAAAAATGAGTGAGAATTTTGATTGTACAAGTTTCAATGAATTCTCAATTGAAGCAGACCCGCAAGCCAATTGGGGTTTTGACTGTTTTCCTTTTGATTGGTTTGCAGTAACAAAAGTTACATTTCCCGATAATGGTGAAATTCACCTTAAAATTACCGATATTGATAGTGAAGACGATTTTACATACACTATTGCATTGCCAAAAGAGTATTCACTAGTTTTAAACAAGCATAAGCTCAGAAGTTTTAATTCTCGCTCGTGGGAACTGAATGTTAGTGGAAATAGAATTTTCCTAAGAGAATTGCACAGTGAATGTAGAGCTTGATTTCCCCCAAGTGAAATAGGTCTGAGGATATCTATACCTATTTTTGGATATGCTAGCTCATTCTAAATTTACTATAGATATTCTCGGAGAAACACTTTAACAATAACGCCTGCGGTTTGTACAGCACATGAAAATTCAATATAAATTGATTAAGTTTTCTCAACTGTCAGGTGGAAAGCAAACCATTATTATTATTAAGCATTGAATGTAGAAATATGCATTCACTCTAATTTGACAGTATAAGTTATTAGATGTAGAAATATGGATTCACTTTAATTTGACAGCATTAGATTATTAGATGTAGTAATATGGATTCACTTTAATTTGACAGTAGAGAATTTGAGAATGGATTCACTTTAATCTGACAGTAGAGAATTTTTCCCTCACTCCCCTCACAGGGAAATTATTTTTCCCCTCACTGAGAGAGAGAGAGAGAGATCACTCTCTCCTTCTTCATCCCCCTCGTCCTCACTGGGGGAGGGGAAGATTAGATTAGATTAGATAAGATAAGATTAGATTAGATAAGATAAGATAATAGAGAGAGGGAGAGGGAGAAGGAGAAGGAGAGGGAGAGGGAGAGGGAGAGGGTGAAGGAGAAGGAGAAGGAGAGGGAGAGGGAGAGGGTGAAGGAGAAGGAGAGGGAGAGAGAGAGAGAGAGAGAGAGAGAGAGAGAGAGAGAGAGAGAGGAGAGAGAGAGAGAGAGAGAGAGAGAGGGGAAATCTATTTTTAGAACACCCCCCACCCTGCGGGCGGGGGGAAGGGGTGGCGGGATGGACGAGGGGGAGAGGGAGGAGGGGATTTCAAGCAAAAAAGTCAGTCCAAACTCTTGAAATTCATCTACTCAAATGATTTTAGAAATATTACCATGTAATTGATAAGGTACTGGTTCAAAAGTATGGCTAATTCAACGTCTATTTATAGTTGAAAATAATGGTTGTCACGACGTGCTTTCAACATCTATTTATAGTTGAAAATAATGGTTGTCACGACGTGCTTTCAACGTCTATTTATAGTTGAAAATAATGGTTGTTACAATGTTTTTTCAACTATTATTCAACGTTGAAAATAATGTGGAAACGGCGGACATTTTTTCGTCTTTTCAACGTTAAGGTATTACGTGTTTATAACGTTATTTCAACAGGTTTCTGTGCTACCTGGGATAAAAATATAAAAAAAATTATTCAAGAAAGAATAGAACTAGTGTAAAAAATAAAAAAAAACTCAATCTGGAGAGAAGTATTATTATGAATAAAAATAAAATAAACCAAAACTAAAAACAAAGTGGGAAGCACGGTGAGATCGACGAACAAAATAAAATCGTAAAAAAGATACATGATTATGTTGTATCCTATTACATAATCCTCACAATTTTTGTTTAGAGATGTACACTCTTCCTTCTTTCTTTTTCTTCTTCCGTTTCTTTCCATTTTCTCATCATCCTTCTTCTTCTGATTCTTGTTTCCTCCTTTCTTGTTCTTCTTCCCTTCGGTTCTACGGTGTCATCTCCTTTCCTCCTCATGTCTCTTCTTCTGTTTCCTGCCTTCTTCTTCTCTTGTTCTCCTCTTCCACCTTCTTTTCTTCACCCGTACAAGCTAGCTTGTTATTATTCTTTATTATTTTCATGCCTTGTTATATTACCTCTTTTTGTATACCAGGCTTAATATGTTTCACTATTTTTTATCAATTTTTACATCCCCATTCAATTCACTTTCTCTATGTATCTATTTACTATTTTATCCTGACCTTTTTTCGTCTGATTCCTTTCTCCTTCTCCATGAATATGTTTTCTTCTCTCTTTTCCATTTTCAATACTATGACGAAAAACAAAGTAGATCATTAACGTTACACATTTTAAGGACATCATGAATAATAATTGACCGAGCGAAGTGAGGTCTAAAATTCAAGTCGACAGTTTGGCATTTCTCTTAATGTTTAAATGTTAAAATGTTTGAATGTTTAAATGTTTAAATGTTTGAATGTTTAATGTTTAAATGTTAATGTTTAAATGTTAATGTTTAAATGTTAAATGTTAAATGTTAAATGTTAAATGTTAAATGTTAAATGTTAAATGTTAAATGTTAAATGTTTTAAATGTTAAATGTTAAATGTTAAATGTTAAATGTTAAATGTTAAATGTTAAATGTTGTTTAAAATGTTAAATGTTTTAAATGTTAAATGTTAAATGTTAAATGTTAAATGTTTAAATGTTAAATGTTTCAATGTTTAAATGTTAAATGTTTAAATGTTAAATGTTAAATGTTAAATGTTAAATGTTAAATGTTAAATGTTAAATGTTAAATGTTAAATGTTAAATGTTAAATGTTAAATGTTAAATGTTAAATGTTTCAATGTTTAAATGTTAAATGTTAAATGTTAAATGTTAAATGTTTAAATGTTAAATGTTAAATGTTAAATGTTAAATGTTAAATGTTTCAATGTTTAAATGTTTAAGTTTAAATGTTAAATGTTTAATGTTTAAATGTTAAATGTTAAATGTTAAATGTTTGAATGTTTAAATGTTAAATGTTAAATGTTAAATGTTAAATGTTAAATGTTCAATGTTTTAAATGTTTTAAATGTTAAATGTTTGAATGTTTAAATGTTAAATGTTAAATGTTTAATGTTTAAATGTTAAATGTTCAAATGTTTTAAATGTTAAATGTTAAATGTTAAATGTTAAATGTTAAATGTTAAATGTTAAATGTTAAATGTTTAAAGTTTAAATGTTAAATGTTAAATGTTAAATGTTAAATGTTAAATGTTTATATGTTGCACATTTACGGCGAAACGCGGTAATAGATTTGCATGAAATTTGACAGGTATGTTCCTTTTTTAATTGCGCGTCGACATATACACAGGGTTTTTGGAAATTTTGCATTTCAAGGATAATATAAAAGGAAAAAGGAGCCTCCTTCACATGCCAATATTAGAGTAAAAATCATAGAATTATTCATCATAAATCAGCTGACAAGTGATTACACAGATGTGTGGAGAGGCCAGTCTATTGCTGTAATTCCAAAAGGTCTATAGTTTCAATCAGGTACTTGTGGATGAGAATACTGCGTGAGGTGTACTGTTCACAGAACTGCTAGTAATTATATTCAATGAATTGCTTCATCATCGAAACTTTTTCTTCAATATTCATTCTACATCTACCAATATATTTCATTCACTCAGGTGAGCAAGAAGAATAATAAGAATTGAAAAAGTTTAATTGTATGAAATTCTTTTAAATTTTACTTTCTCAAGTATAAAGTGGTGAATGAGAATAAAGAGATTTTAGCTAGAACGTGTCAGCATTAAGCCTTCTGAGAATCCAACTCTCACACGCGCATGTATGTTCACATTGTAGATCGTCTCAACTTATGGAATGCAGTACAGTGAGGATAGAATGTAACATAATTATGAATGTAATGTATACTGTAATTAAGAATGTATACTGCACTCTCTGGGGCATTAAGTAGTTCATTTTTATTGCTGATACAGATTTAGTGAATAGCGAGAAATTAAATGATGGCAGGGCTTCATCCCCACCTATACACCATCAATCTTCAATTTTCTATTAAAAATGAAGATTATTCAAAAAATTAATAGTGATACGTGGTAATGGGGCTGACAATTTGGGGAGGAGAATTTATAACTTTACTTTGTTATATTTACATACGTTAAGTTCACCATAGATTTTTAATTTATAGCCTTGTACAATAAAGCTCTGTAATGGTTTAAAAATGAAATCATTCAAGTTTACAGGTAGAACAAAATTGTGTTTACTTTCAATGTGTATCTGACCACAAACAATTATTGAAAGAGTAATGTCAACCCAAGTAAGAAACAGCACTAATAATATTTTATAGAGATAGCAGGTTGTGAGTCTGAGTCATTGATCACTGATTTTAGTGATGAAGAAAAGAGAAGTAGCCTCTCACAAGGAGGAGAGTCTACACTCCCAAATTACCAATAAAAGCAAAAATAAATTATAAACCAGGAAAACATTTTCAGGGGTTCCGCGGGCGAAAGGTCCGTGAAGTTGGCCCCACCCATGAAAGCACTAACGTTTAAAATGGTACCATTGGTTAGTGCTTTGAACCACAACATTAGTGCTTGACCCGTTCAAGAGTTATGATGGAAAAACCTTGGGTAGGGCTAACTCCACAGTGTACTTGGACCCACCCAGTCAGATCTCGGCCCCCAAGTGAGATACAAAGTCCTAAATGATATCATTGGTTAGTGCTTCGTTAGTGTTGGCAGACGCACCAATCCCCATCGTTAGTGCTTGTCCTGTTCAGGAGTTATGATGAAAAAACCTAGGGTAGGGCTAGCTTCACAGTGAATTTGGCCTCACCCAGTCAGATCTCGGTCCCCAAGTGAGATACAAGTTTGTAAAAGGTATCATTGGTTAGTGCTTTGTTAGTGCTGGAAGGAGCACCAATCCCCATCTTTAGTGCTTGTCCTGTTCAGGAGTATGATGAAAAACCTTGGGTAGGGCTAGCTTCACAGTGAATTTGGCCTCACCCAGTCAGATCTCGGCCCCCAAGTAAGATATAAGGTCGTAAATGGTATCATTGGTTAGTGCTTTGTTAGTGCTGGCAGGAGCACCAAACCCCAAAATTAGTGCTTGTTGCGTTCAGGAGTTATGATGAAGAAACCTTGGTTAGGGCTAGCTTCACAGTGAATTTGGCCTCACCCAGTCAGATCTCGGTCCCCAAGTGAGATACAAGTTTGTAAATGGTATCATTGGTTAGTGCTTTGTTAGTGCTGGAAGGAGCACCAATCCCCATCTTCAGTGCTTGTCCTGTTCAGGAGTATGATGAAAAACCTTGGGTAGGGCTAGCTTCACAGTGAATTTGGACTCACCCAGTCAGATCTCGGCCCCCAAGTAAGATACAAGGTCGTAAATGGTATCATTGGTTAGTGCTTTGTTAGTGCTGGCAGGAGCACCAAACCCCAAAATTAGTGCTTGTTGCGTTCAATATTCATTCTACATCTACCAATATATTTCATTCACTCAGGTGAGCAAGAAGAATAATAAGAATTGAAAAAGTTTAATTGTATGAAATTCTTTTAAATTTTACTTTCTCAAGTATAAAGTGGTGAATGAGAATAAAGAGATTTTAGCTAGAACGTGTCAGCATTAAGCCTTCTGAGAATCCAACTCTCACACGCGCATGTATGTTCACATTGTAGATCGTCTCAACTTATGGAATGCAGTACAGTGAGGATAGAATGTAACATAATTATGAATGTAATGTATACTGTAATTAAGAATGTATACTGCACTCTCTGGGGCATTAAGTAGTTCATTTTTATTGCTGATACAGATTTAGTGAATAGCGAGAAATTAAATGATGGCAGGGCTTCATCCCCACCTATACACCATCAATCTTCAATTTTCTATTAAAAATGAAGATTATTCAAAAAATTAATAGTGATACGTGGTAATGGGGCTGACAATTTGGGGAGGAGAATTTATAACTTTACTTTGTTATATTTACATACGTTAAGTTCACCATAGATTTTTAATTTATAGCCTTGTACAATAAAGCTCTGTAATGGTTTAAAAATGAAATCATTCAAGTTTACAGGTAGAACAAAATTGTGTTTACTTTCAATGTGTATCTGACCACAAACAATTATTGAAAGAGTAATGTCAACCCAAGTAAGAAACAGCACTAATAATATTTTATAGAGATAGCAGGTTGTGAGTCTGAGTCATTGATCACTGATTTTAGTGATGAAGAAAAGAGAAGTAGCCTCTCACAAGGAGGAGAGTCTACACTCCCAAATTACCAATAAAAGCAAAAATAAATTATAAACCAGGAAAACATTTTCAGGGGTTCCGCGGGCGAAAGGTCCGTGAAGTTGGCCCCACCCATGAAAGCACTAACGTTTAAAATGGTACCATTGGTTAGTGCTTTGAACCACAACATTAGTGCTTGACCCGTTCAAGAGTTATGATGGAAAAACCTTGGGTAGGGCTAACTCCACAGTGTACTTGGACCCACCCAGTCAGATCTCGGCCCCCAAGTGAGATACAAAGTCATAAATGGTATCATTGGTTAGTGCTTTGTTAGTGCTGGCAGACGCACCAATCCCCAACATTAGTGCTTGTTGTGTTCAGGAGTTATGATGAAGAAACCTTGGTTAGGGCTAGCTTCACAGTGAATTTGGCCTCACCCAGTCAGATCTCGGTCCCCAAATGAGATACAAGTTTGTAGATAGTATCATTGGATAGTGCTTTGTTAGTGCTAGCATGAGCACCAATCCCCATCTTTAGTGCTTGTCCCGTTCAGGAGTATGATGAAAAACCTTGGGTAGGGCAAGCTTCACAGTAAATTTGGGCTCACCCAGTCAGATCTCGGCCCCCAAGTAAGCTACAAGTTCGTAAATGGTATCATTGGTTAGTGCTTTGTTAGTACTGGCAGGAGCACCAATCGATAACATTATTGCTTGTCCCGTTCAGGAGTAATGATGAAAAAACCTTGGGTAGGGCTAGCTTCAAAGTGAATTTGGCCTCACCCAGTCAGGTCTCGGCCCCCAAGTGAGCTACAAGGTTGTAAATGGTATCATTGGTTAGTGCTTTGTTAGTGCCGGCAGGAGCACCAATCGATAACATTATTGCTTGTCCCGTTCAGGAGTTATGATGAAAAAACCTTGGGTAGTGCTAGCTCCACAGTGAATTTGGCCTCACCCAGTCAGATCTCAGCCCCCAAATGAGATACAAGGTCGTAAATGGTATCATTAGTTAGTGCTTTGTTAGTGCTGGCAGGAGCACCAATTCCCATCTTGAGTGCTTGTCCCGTTCAGGAAAAGGATGAAAAAACCTTGGGTAGGGCTATCTTCACATTGAATTTTGCATCACCTAGTCAGATCTCGGTTCCCAAGTAAGATACAAGTTTGTAAATGGTATCATTGGTTGGTGCTTTGTTAGTGCTTCCCAACATCAATGCTTGTTGCATTCAGGAGTTATGATGGAAAAACCTTGTGTAGGGCTAGCTTCACAGTGAAGTTGGCCTCACCCAGTCAGATCTCGGTCCTCAAGTGAGATACAAGTTTGTAAATGGTATCATTGATCAGTGCTTTGTTAGTGCTGGCAGGAGCACCAATCCCCATCTTCAGTGCTTGTCCCGTTCAGGAGTATGATGAAAAAACCTTGGGTAGGGCTAGCTTCACAGTGAATTTGGCCTCACCCAGTCAGATCTCAGCCCCCAAGTGAGATACAAGGTCGTAAATGGTATCATTGGTTAGTGCTTTGTTAGTGCTGGCAGGAGCAGCTATACACTGATGTAGCCTATTTTTGAAATTTTCAAACGCATTCTGGCATATTGCCACTGGTAAGGCCTGAATCTCCTCCCTGATTTTCTCCTTAAGCTCTTCCAAAGTGTGTGGGCTATGTTTGAAAACTTTTTCTTTGTGTAGCCCCACAGTAAAATGTCACAGACACTCAAATCGGGTGAGCGTACTGGCCACTTCACGTCCCCCCACAGAGAGATAAGTCGCCCTGGGAACATTTCTCTCAACAAATCCATTGAAATACGCGCTGTGTGGGCTGTAGCCCTATCCTGCTGAAACCATATTTCCCCCAAGTCTTGTTCCTCAGCAAGTTCTTCCAATTTGGGTTGCAAAAACGTTTGTAACATTGTGACATAATGCTCGGAGGTGACAGTGATGTTGTCATCTTCGAAGAAGTATGGCCCTATCACTTTAAATTGAGAAACGGCACACCAAACTGTCACTTTTGGTGAATTAAGTGGTCTTTCATGAAGTTGTCGAGGGTTATTTGCTGCCCAGTACCAGAAGTTTTGTTTGTTGACAGCTCCACACAGATGAAAATGAGCCTCGTCACTGCAGAAAAGAGTCACCATTGCCGGGATGCATTGAAGCATTTCCTTGCAACAATTTTTACAGTTCAAAAAATCAGCGGCATTTAATTTTTGACAATCATGATTTTATATGGATGAAAAAACAAATGTTCATGAAGAATCCTCCTAATTGAATGGCTGGACATCCCCAAAGCTATTGCATGTCTGCATGCAGAATGCCTCGGTGATTGCTTGACTGCTGCTCTCACAATTTCAATATTTTCGGGAGTTCTCACTGGTCTTGGTACGCCATGTCTTCTTTCTTGTCGTGTACTACCAGTTATCTCGAGTTGACAAACCCACGCTCTGATAGAGTTCACAGATGGGACGGGTTTGTGGACAGGAATGTTAAAATATCATCAAAACGCCCGTTGAGCTGCAATAATCAAATGTTGATTTTCGTAAAAAGTGCAAACAATATAACCGCGATTCTCTCCCGTCCAATTCATGATGAATACTAAAAACTATTCTCCCGGGGCTGTACAATGACGCCCACCGAGCCTGCCTACTCCCACCACAGGCTGAGCAGTGCCCCATCCAAACTCGTCAGTTGGCTCTGCCCCACCTTGTACAAGGTCGTGAATGGTATCATTGGTTAGTGCTTTGTTAGTGCTGGCAGGAGCACCAATCCCAAACATTGTCGCTTGTTGCATTCAGGAGTTATGATGAGAAAACCTTGGGTAGGGCTAGCTTCAAAGTGAATTTAGCCTCACCCAGTCAGATCTTGGCCCCCAAGTAAGCTACAAGGTCGTACATGGTGTCATTGGTTAGTGCTTTGTTAGTGCTGGCAGGAGCACCAATCGATAACATAATTGCTTGTCCCGTTCGGGAGTTATGATGGAAAAACCTTGGGTAGGGCTAGCTTCACAGTGAATTTGGCCTCACCCAGTCAGATCGCAGCCCCCAAATGAGATACAAGGTTGTAAATGGTAACATTGGTTAGTGCTCTATAAGTGCTGGCAGGAGCACAAATCCCCATCTTCAGTGCTTGTCCCATTCAGGAAAAGGATGAAAAAACCTTTGGTAGGGCTAGCTTCACATTGAATTTGGCATCACCCAGTCAGATCTCGGTTCCCAAGTGAGATACAAGTTTGTGAATGGTATCATTGGTCAGTGCTTTGTTAGTGCTTCCCAACATTTATGCTTGTTGCATTCAGGAGTTGTGCTTGTCCCGTTCAGGAGTAGGATGAAAAAACCTTGGGTAGGGCTAGCTTCACAGTGAATTTGGCCTCACCCAGTCAGATCTCGGTCCCCAAGTGAGATACAAGTTTGTAAATGGTATCATTGGTTAGTGCTTTGTTAGTGCTGGCAGGAGCACCAATCCCCATCTTTAGTGCTTGTCTTGTTCAGGAAAAGGATAAAAAACCTTGGGTAGGCAGTCAGATCTCGGCCCCCAAGTAAGATACAAGGTCGTGAATAGTATCATTGGTTAGTGCTTTGGTAGTGCTGGCAGGAGCACCAATCCACAACATTGTTGCTTGTTGCATTCAGGAGTTATGATGAAAAAACCTTGGGTAGGGCTAGCTTCACAGTGAATTTGGACTCACCCAGTCAGATCTCAACCCCCAAGTAAGATACAAGGTCGTAAATGGTATCATTGGATAGTGCTTTGTTAGTGCTGGCAGGAAAACCAATCCCCATCTTTAGTGCTTGTCCCATTCAGGAGTAGGATGAAAAAACCTTGGGTAGGGCTAGCTTCACAGTGAATTTGGCCTCACCCAGTCAGATCTCGGTCCCCAAGCACCAATCCCCATCTTCAGTGCTTGTCTTGTTCAGGAGTATGATGAAAAAACCTTGGGTAGGGCTAGCTTCACAGTGAATTTGAGCTCACCCAGTCAGATCTCGGCCCCCAAGTAAGATACAAGGTCGTGAATAGTATCATTGGTTAGTGCTTCGTTAGTGCTGACAGGAGCACCAATCCCCATCTTCGGTGCTTGTCCCATTCAGGAGTATGATGAAAAAACATTAGGTAGGTCTAGCTTCACAGTGAATTCGGCCTCACCCAGTCAGATCTCAGCCCCCAAGTGGGATACAAGTTTGTAAAATTCATCATTGAATAGTGCTTTGTTAGTGCTGGCAGGAACACCAATTCCCATCTTTAGTGCTTGTCTTGTTCGGGAGTATGACAGGAAAACCTTGGGTAGGGCTAGCTTCACAGTGAAATTGGACTCACTCAGTCAGATCTCGGCCCCCAAGTAAGATACAAGGTCGTGAATAGTATCATTGGTCAGTGCTTTGGTAGTGCTGGAAGGAGCACCAATCCATAACATTGTTGCTTGTTGCATTCAGGAGTTATGATGAAAAAACCTTGGGTAGGGCTAGCTTCACAGTGAATTTGGACTCACCCAGTCAGATCTCAACCCCCAAGTAAGATACAAGGTCGTAAATGGTATCATTGGATAGTGCTTTGTTAGTGCTGGCAGGAAAACCAATCCCCATCTTTAGTGCTTGTCCCATTCAGGAGTAGGATGAAAAAACCTTGGGTAGGGCTAGCTTCACAGTGAATTTGGCCTTACCCAGGCAGATCTCGGTCCCCAAGTACCAATCCCCATCTTCAGTGCTTGTCTTGTTCAGGAGTATGATGAAAAACCTTGGGTAGGGCTAGCTTCACAGTGAATTTGAGCTCACCTAGTCAGATCTCGGCCCCCAAGTAAGATACAAGGTCGTGAATAGTATCATTGGTTAGTGCTTCGATAGTGCTGGCAGGAGCACCAATCCCCATCTTTAGTGCTTGTCCCGTTCAGGAGTAGGACGAAAAAACCTTGGGTAGGGCTAGCTTCACAGTGAATTTGGCCTCACCCAGGCAGATCTCGGTCCCCAAGTGAGATACAAGTTTGTGAAAGTTATCATTGAATAGTGCTTTTTTAGTGCTGGCAGGAGCACCAATCAACATCTTTAGTGCTTGTCTTGTTCAGGAGTATGACGGAAAAACCTTGGTTAGGGCTGGCTTCACAGTGAATTTGGCCTCACCCAGTCAGATCTCGGCACCCAAGTAAGCTACAACGTCATACATGGTATCATTGGTTGGTGCTTTGTCATTGCTGGCAGGAGCACCAATCGATAACATTGGTGCTTGTCCCGTTCAGGAGTTCCAAATGAGATACAAGGTCGTAAATGGTATCATTGGTTAGTGCTTCGTTAGTGCTGATAGGAGCACCAATCCTAATCTTTTGTGATTGTCCCATTCAGAAGTATGATGAAAAAATCTTAGGTAGGTCTAGCTTCACAGTGAATTTGGTCCAGCTTCACAGTGAATTTGTACTCACCCAGTCAGATCTCAGCCCCCAAGTAAGATACAAGTTTGTGAAAGTTATCATTGTTCAGTGCTTTGTTAGTGCTTCCCAACATTTATGCTTGTTGCATTCAGGAGTTATGATGAAAAAACTTTGGGTAGGGCTAGCTTCACAGTGAATTTGGACTCACTCAGTCAGATCTCGGCCCCCAAGTAAGATACAAGGTCGTGAATAGTATCATTGGTCAGTGCTTTGGTAGTGCTGGAAGGAGCACCAATCCATAACATTGTTGCTTGTTGCATTCAGGAGTTATGATGAAAAAACCTTGGGTAGGGCTAGCTTCACAGTGAATTTGGCCTCACCCAGTCAGATCTCAGTCCCCAAGTAAGATACAAGGTCGTGAATGGTATCATTGGTTAGTGCTTTGTTAGTGCTGGCAAGAGCACCAATCCCTAACATTAGTGCTCGTCCCGTTCAGGAGTATTGATGAAAAAACCTTGAGTAGGGCTAGCTTCACAGTGAATCTGCCCTCACCCAGTCAGATCTCGGCCCCCAAGTAGGATACAGAGTCGTGAATGTTATCATTTCATAGTGCTTTGTTAGTGCTGGCAGGAGCACCAATCGAGAACATTGGTGCTTGTCCCACTCAGGAGTTATGATGGAAAAACCTTGGGTAGGGCTAGCTTCACAGTGAATTCGGCCTCACCCAGTCAGATCTCGGCCCCCAAGTAAGCTACAAGGTCGTGAATGGTATCATTGGTTAGTGCTTTGTTAGTGCAGGCAGGAGCACCAATCGATAACATTGGTGCTTGTCCCGTTCAGGAGTTATGATGAAAAAACCTTTGGTAGGGCTAGCTTCACAGTGAATTTGGCCTCACTCAGTCAGATCTCGGCCCCCAGGTAAGATGCAAGGTCGTGAATGGTATCATTGATTAGTGCTTTGTTAGTGCTGGCAGACGCACAAATCCTTAACATTAGTGCTTGTCCCGTTCAGGAGTAGGATGGAAAAACCTTGGGTAGGGATAGCTTCACAGTGATTTTGGCCTCACCCAGGCAGATCTCGGTTCCCAAGTTAGATACAAGTTTGTAAATAGTATCATTGGTTGGTGCTTTGTTAGTGCAGGCAGGAGCACCAGTCCACATCTTTTAGGGCTAGCTTCACAGTGAATTTGGCCTTACCCAGGCAGATCTCGGTCCCCAAGTACCAATCCCCATCTTCAGTGCTTGTCTTGTTCAGGAGTATGATGAAAAACCTTGGGTAGGGCTAGCTTCACAGTGAATTTGAGCTCACCTAGTCAGATCTCGGCCACCAAGTAAGATACAAGGTCGTGAATAGTATCAGTGGTTAGTGCTTCGATAGTGCTGGCAGGAGCACCAATCCCCATCTTTAGTGCTTGTCCCATTCAGGAGTTGGACGAAAAAACCTTGGGTAGGGCTAGCTTCACAGTGAATTTGGCCTCACCCAGGCAGATCTCGGTCCCCAAGTGAGATACAAGTTTGTGAAAGTTATCATTGAATAGTGCTTTGTTAGTGCTGGCAGGAGCACCAATCAACATCTCCAGTGCTTGTCTTGTTCAGGAGTATGACGGAAAAACCTTGGTTAGGGCAGGCTCCACAGTGAATTTGGCCTCACCCAGTCAGATCTCGGCCCCCAAGTAAGCTACAACGTCGTACATGGTATCATTGGTTGGTGCTTTGTCATTGCTGGCAGGAGCACCAATCGATAACATTGGTGCTTGTCCCGTTCAGGAGTTATGATGGGGAAACCTTGGGTAGGGCTAGCTTCACAGTGAATTTGGCCTCACCCAGTCAGATTTCAGTCCCCAAGTAAGATACGAGGTCATGAATGGTATCATTGGTTAGTGCTTTGTTAGTGCTGGCAAGAGCACCAATCCCTAACATTGGTGCTCTTCCCGTTCAGGAGTATTGATGAAAAAACCTTGAGTAGGGCTAGCTTCACAGTGAATCTGCCCTCACCCAGTCAGATCTCGGCCCCCAAGTAGGATACAGAGTCGTGAATGTTATCATTTCATAGTGCTTTGTTAGTGCTGGCAGGAGCACCAATCGAGAACATTGGTGCTTGTCCCACTCAGGAGTTATGATGGAAAAACCTTGGGTAGGGCTAGCTTCACAGTGAATTCGGCCTCACCCAGTCAGATCTCGGCCCCCAAGTAAGCTACAAGGTCGTGAACGGTATCATTGGTTAGTGCTTTGTTAGTGCAGGCAGGAGCACCAATCGATAACATTGGTGCTTGTCCCGTTCAGGAGTTATGATGAAAAAACCTTTGGTAGGGCTAGCTTCACAGTGAATTTGGCCTCACTCAGTCAGATCTCGGCCCCCAGGTAAGATGCAAGGTCGTGAATGGTATCATTGATTAGTGCTTTGTTAGTGCTGGCAGACGCACAAATCCTTAACATTAGTGCTTGTCCCGTTCAGGAGTAGGATGGAAAAACTTTGGGTAGGGATAGCTTCACAGTGAATTTGGCCTCACCCAGGCAGATCTCGGTTCCCAAGTTAGATACAAGTTTGTAAATAGTATCATTGGTTGGTGCTTTGTTAGTGCAGGCAGGAGCACCAGTCCACATCTTTAGTGCTTGTCCCGTTCAGGAGTATGATGGAAAACCTTGGGTAGGGCTAGCTTCACAGTGAATTTGAGCTCACCTAGTCAGATCTCGGCCCCCAAGTAAGATACAAGGTCGTGAATAGTATCAGTGGTTAGTGCTTCGATAGTGCTGGCAGGAGCACCAATCCCCATCTTTAGTGCTTGTCCCATTCAGGAGTTGGACGAAAAAACCTTGGGTAGGGCTAGCTTCACAGTGAATTTGGCCTCACCCAGGCAGATCTCGGTCCCCAAGTGAGATACAAGTTTGTGAAAGTTATCATTGAATAGTGCTTTGTTAGTGCTGGCAGGAGCACCAATCAACATCTTCAGTGCTTGTCTTGTTCAGGAGTATGACGGAAAAACCTTGGTTAGGGCTGGCTTCACAGTGAATTTGGTCCAGCTTCACAGTGAATTCGGCCTCACCCAGTCAGATCTCGGCCCCCAAGTAAGCTACAACGTCGTACATGGTATCATTGGTTGGTGCTTTGTCATTGCTGGCAGGAGCACCAATCGATAACATTGGTGCTTGTCCCGTTCAGGAGTTATGATGGGGAAACCTTGGGTAGGGCTAGCTTCACAGTGAATTTGGCCTCACCCAGTCAGATCTCAGCCCCCAAGTAAGATACGAGGTCATGAATGGTATCATTGGTTAGTGCTTTGTTAGTGCTGGCAGGAGCACCAATCGATAACATTGGTGCTTGTCCCGTTCAGGAGTATTGATGAAAAAACCTTGAGTAGGGCTAGCTTCACAGTGAATCTGCCCTCACCCAGTCAGATCTCGGCCCCCAAGTAGGATACAGAGTCGTAAATGTTATCATTTCATAGTGCTTTGTTAGTGCTGGCAGGAGCACCAATCCCTATCTTCAGTGCTTGTCCCGTTCAGGAGTATGATGGAAAAACCTTAGGTGGGGCCAGCTTTTCAGTGAATATGGTCTCACCCAGTCAGATCTCGGACCCCAAGTGAGATACAAGTTTGTAAATGGAAGATTATAAGTTGATTTGCTCTGAAAACTGGATTTCCTATTCATTAGCAATAGATCCATTCATAATTTATCAAAAATCTACCATTTTAGAGTCAATAACTTCCTTTAGGTTAATAGGTGAGAAATGCTATCCAACCTATTTAGGATAAATTGGTAGCACAGCAAATGGTACGCCCTGGTGTGGGACTCAAACTACAAAATATATCCCTGGTTATAAAAAATTATTGGTAGGATAGTTATCTTGATAGATTGTGAATGGGAGATGCTGCTGAGTGGGAAATCGGTTCGAGAAAGTTCAGGTTCTAATGAGTAAATATTTTTTACACAGTAGCAAGATGGAGAACAATGAAAATAATGAAGTTTTATCCAGTGAAAACATTCAAAACTGAGATGAAGAATCTCAAGATTTAGACCTAACCTTAAACAATGACTCAAATGAGAGTGTAGCTGTAAGTGAAAACGTTTCAAATGTAACAATTCATGAGGAAGTAGTAGAAATATCAAATGAAACAAGTATGGTAGGAGCTAAAATGATCTAAATCTTATAGCGTTCCTAACACAAAGGTTTGATGAGCAAAATGCTAAGATTGATGAGCAAAATGCTAAGATTGATAATTTGAAACAAGATCAAAGTGCTAGGTTTGATGATATGAAGCAAGATTTTGCTAGCATTAGACTAGAGCAGGTTAGTATAAACCTTCTATTAAAAGAAACACATGAAACATTGATTGATAATCATGAAGATGAAAGCGAATTGAAGCAGGATGATAGTAGTGTTGAGATACAAGATCAATTATTTCAAGTTTCAGATAATGTAGGCCTAGTTACTGTTATTGAAAAAGTAAATTGTCAGATAGTGAGATAGTAGAATTGAGTAATGTAGTAGGTAGGGAGTTGTCTTTATTGAAAGTCAACAGTAAAGAAAGTAGTATTGCCAAATTGAAAGTTAGCAAAACAGTAAATAAAGTGAATGTTTACATGAGACAGGTTTCTGTAGAGGTTAGGAACAATGTAAACAAAATGAATCTTTCTTTGTATCAAGTTGATGAATTCAACTTTCAAATAAAAATTGAAAAAGTGTATGCAAAGCATTATCTAGTGAACATGACTGATTTTTGTAAGCAAAATGGCTTTGTTGAAACAAATGAACCCATGAATAAAATCATGTTCTTGAAGAAAACAAAGCACAAAGTCACCATTGATGTGTTAGTATTCAAAGGTTGTTTCAAGTTGCTTACTTACAAGATGATGACAGTGAATCACATGATGAAAGGGTATTCCCCGGCACTATGTTATGATTAGAAATCCTGTGTTATGCCGGGATTCAGAATAGCATAATCACTATGCAGTGTATGGTAAGAGTCCATAATTGTGTCTTTTTTCTTTCCTGTAGCCTATTTTCTTGGCCCTTAATCGGTTCAAATTTCGATTATTTCCTGTCTTTGTGTAATGTTCAGTAAATTTCTTCTATGATGCATATCTTAACCAATCTTGTCCATAGTCATTTAAATTTGTATTTTTATTCTGAAATAATTTTGGAAGTTAAAATAGTAGCTTATTTTCCTAATCATTAAATTGTTGATAAAACTTAACTTTTCTAAAATCTATCTATTGTAGTGTAAATAATTGCGTGCTTGCGGTATATTTTTTCATCATGTATTACATATTTTAATTATGTCTATTTTTTGTCAGGTATCATATTAGGTAACTAGGTTTTTCAGAGCAAATTATGTCCCATTTTCTCATCTTTCATTGCATATCGTGCCATAAGCCATATGTAATTGGATTATAGTTTTCTTATGGGCATGTACTGACATGTTAGGCTCTATTTAATCTTTCTCTACCTTGTATTATTTAGGAAATTTATTCACCCAATTTTCTTTTTCTCTTATTTGTATTTTTTAGGGAACTTATTTACCAACCGATTTTGCATTTTATATATTTTTTTGCTGTCCAATACTTTGGATTTTTGGTAGACAAGTAGGTGTGATTCTTTCAGAGGTGTGGGCGTGAACCACATATGGCTGGACTCGATTATCTGACTTACTTGTTTGCGATATAAAAAACCGTAAGACTGCAACCTCAAATGTTTGTAAAAACTTTTGCATACTTTTGTTTTTGTGGTCCAATACTAGAGTCTGCTATCACATTGCCTTACAGACATCTAGGAACTCTCCACCCAGTCACAATAGTCAAAATATTTTTTCCTTCACCAGTTGTTTTTGTGGGAGTGATAGCTCACAGTTATAACAAATTAGAGTCATACTTGGAATCTACAAAATTCCATAGTAGTATATTTTATTAAATATACTTCCTTATGAAAGTTTAGTACTGACATGTAGGATAGGCTCTATTTAATCTTTCTCTTCCTTGTATTATTTAGGAAATTTATTCACCCAATTTTCTTTTTCTCTTATTTGTATTTTTTAGGGAACTTATTTACCAATTATCCATCTTGATCATCTTTGTATTGTAATCTTGAAATGGTTTGCACTCTAACGGTGCAAAAAAACTTTGTAATGTTTTTATAGAAAAAATTTTTTGCACCGTTATCTATATGATAGATACAGTCTTCAAATTCTGAAATTATTTAAAAAATAAATGGTTCAATTTAGAACATGCTGAAATTTAATCTTATGTATAAATTCTTTTGTTATAATAATAAAACTTTAAAATTTGAAAGTATTAATGAATTGTGTCGCCATATATATGAGATGTTCAATATAAATGAAAGTTAACTTGAATAATGTTTTCATTAAATGAAAACGTCTTGTCATATTATTAATTGAAATGAGTTAAAGGTTAAAATTTCTCTAAAGTTTTTGTAATTGATGTCTTTTTCTAAATTAAAAAAAAAACTGTTCTATAAATGTTGATATGATTGATTATCGTTTGAAATGGATTATGGAGTGTATGTAGAGTTTTAGTGGGGTTTGTTGATTAGAATTTTGCTGGTATGTGATTGTTTTTTGAGATGGAAACCCATTATTGCCTAAAGAAGGAATAACAGAGGTTATGACTTAGAGAGGCAGTAATGAGATAATATTTTTTGTGTTGATTACTTATGTTGATTGCCATAGATGCAGATGATTACTTATGAATATTGATTGCCTTTGAAGCAAAATATTATTGATGTTTTGAATGATTTCTTGTTTAATGATTGATAGTAAAGTTTTGTCATGAAATGTAGTTTGTGTTTAGAACATTGAAAAGTCGAAATAAACTATAGTATCCGATAAACGATGATTAATAATATTAAATATTTGGCTTTTTGTACAATATTTGAACAAAAAATTAAAATGAAAATTTATAAATTTGTCTACATAAATGATTTTGAAACCCTGAATGATGAATCATAGATGTGAAATGCTATAGATGAAATGTTATACTGAATGATAATGAAATGCATATATATTATGAAATGATTGTGAATAGAAGACCAATTGTCTGAATTTATTGAAATATGTATTGAAATTATTTTTGTTGTGATGATCTGATGTTTTTTACAATTTTGATAATGATACAGGGCGTTATGAAATTTACGTAACATGTATTTGTTTATGTTCTGAATTTTGAAGATTGGATTAAATTTTGTTATTTGAACAGTGAATAAATGGAAATGAAATTATTTTTTATTAAAATTTTGTAATTGATATCTCTATAGAGTTTGAGGAAATTTCACAATTTATGTATTGCTGACTGTATAATAAGATGTTAACAAATTTCATTTTTATATTGATTATATACTTAGAAATAATTTTCATGTGTATTAGATTGTATTGGTAGCCTAATCAAATTTCAATTTTCTTTTTAGTTTATAAGCATTTTAAAATAACAGGTACAGCATGGACATTAACATCAAAATAATTATCACATGAATCTCGAAATCAACAAGTGAATGCCATGAAGAGTGTTAAGAAAATTTGGGTGATTTTCGAACTAGTGTGACTCATTAATTGAATATCTACACCAATATCTATGCTGATGCCTACACCAATGCCAACGCCAATATCTACGCCAATATCTACACCAATAACTACGCCGATATCTACACTGATGTCTACACCAATGTCTGCATCCATGTCGAAGCCAATGCCTATGACAATGCCAACGCCAATGCCGACACCAATGCATATGCCAATGACAATGCCAATGCCTATTGCTGACCATGTAACTAAAACTTCAACACTACCACATTACCTGGAGGTAATTGCCATCCATGTTCACGTTCACAACTTTGAATTCAGAATAACAGTCACAGTATCATGAAAGAATTGATTCAAAAAATCCTCTCCTAAATTATTCCTGTATGCAGAACTCTAAACCTTGAAAGCTGAAAATATCAAAAAACCAAACCTTACCTAAATTAATCCTCACCTAAGTTAATTCTGTATGCAGCGTCTATCTCTTTTCCAAAAAACAAATTACATTGTCATTTCAAGCCTGAAATGTACATTGTATAATTATATGATACAAAATTTACGTGACTCTGACTCTGAGTTTGGTATGCAGCCGTCTACTACAAGCATGAGGCAATGCTAACTGAGATGTCACCTGTATTGAGTTTGGTATGCAGCCGTCTACTACAAGCATGAGGCAATGCTAACTGAGATGTCACCTGTATTGAGTTTGGTATGCAGCCGTCTACTACAAGCATGAGGCAATGCTAACTGAGATGTCCCCTGTATCGAGTTTGGTATGCATCAGTCGACTACAAGTATCAGCCCAACACTACGAGTATTCGGATCAGCCCAACACTGATGTCATCACACTGGAGTCACACTTAACTAAAATTTATACTGAGTGCCTTAACGGACTGTTTTCCAAAATTTGCATCAATAAAATCAACCGCATCAATAGTGAAAGAAATGAACATTTTTTGATTTATTGAAATTTTATGTGAAAATTAAATGTAACAATCCATCAATTCATTTAAAAAAAATTTTTTTTGTTCAACATACTAAATTTTCATGCAATAAAAAATGGAATTTTTCTATCTATTAAATTTATGTGCAATTTCAAAAACTATTCTTTATATATATTAAACTTTCTGTTGAGATATTTTCCATAAATTATAAAGCTAAATCAAAAGTAATTTTGATATCTATACTTTGAAATATTGTTTGGAAACATATAACAAATGCTATTGATGATTTTTTATGATAATTTTCAATATTATAGGATGACATGTAATGTTTTTATAGAAAAAATTTTTACTGTTCTCGAATTTAATTTCAATAATTACCATTTGTTACAATGTAATTTTTTCTTTAAATTCTCAAACAGTAAAATTTTTTATGTCAAGAGGGGGGTATGTGTAATATTACATTTTTTCTCAATTAAAATCGAATCTTCAATTTAAGACCTATAAAACTTTATAGTAAATATCAGAGTTATCGATATGTGGACAACTTTCAACTGAGAATTTATCATAAATAATTGTGTTGCACATTCCATGGTATCACCGAAACAGAGTTAACAGAATTAACAGATCATTATAAATATAGAGGATATATAAATTTAAAATAACAGTTTCGAAATAAAGTTTTATTGAGAACAAATGTAAAATGTAAATTCTAAACTTGTAATTTATAATTTTTTGGAATTTAATATCAATGACGTGTTCATAACGTCGTCACTGGTTTGAGGTGTGGCTTTGCTCTGTACTTGGTGGCCTTTCTCTAAAAAATGGTGGCTGGCTATGGTGTTCTAATTTTGTTCTCTCTGAATATTTTTCTGTTTAATTGAAATTTATAATGTTCTAATTTGAGATTTGAGCAGTTTTATGGTGTTCTAATTTTGTATAATTTGATTTGTGTGTCTACAACCCTATAGCCATTGTTTTCAACTATATAAATGGATAAGTATTTCAGCTTGTAATGATGCTATATGTTTAAGTGTGTAAGGTATTGTTTTGTGGATTTGTGTTGTATATTGCCAAAATTCTTATGAAGATTAAAAGTTGATTTGCTCTGAAAACTGGATTTCCTATTCATAAGCAATAGATCCATTCATAATTTATCAAGAATCTACCATTTTGGAGCCAATAACTTTCTTTAGGTTAATAGGTGAGAAATGCTATCCAACCTATTTAGGATAAATTGGTAGCACGGCAATTTCAAGGAGATAACATGAAATTTCTGACATCCTGGAAACTTTTCTGTTTCAAAAGATAAGTAGGTGGTGAAAGGGGGAAAGTTTCTCAGAAATAATTTAAATTATTTTTCCAATTGTCAAACGTACTCGGAAGAGTGTATTTTGGCCTCTCAGGAGTTCCAAAGTCAAGGATAGCGGCTGAATGGTGTGCCACCATATTATGCTATCAATAGCCGAGATCAACAAAAACAATATACAGAATGATTGAAAGCTACTGCAAGCTACATGATTATAAATAGTGAAAATGACAACCTCGCCTCAAATAATCGAAGCAGTGTTTCATTGGGGTGCATGGAAGAATTCTCCCCGAAGATTGTGATCTAATACACGCTACACAAGAAAACACAATCGGGCGCACCCTGGAAACGTTATTCACAAGTATTGTGTAATCAGTATAAAAATGAAATGTAATGTTAACATCTTATACAGTCAGCAACACATCAATTTCGAAATTTCTTCAAATTCATAGGGACATTAATTATTACAAAAACTTTAATAAAGTATTTAATTTCATGTTCATTTATTCACTGTTCAAATAACAAAATTTAATACATTCTTTAAAATTTAGAACATAATCAAATACATGTTACATAAATGTTATAACACTGTATCATTATCAAAATTTCAAAAAACATCAGTTCATCACAACAAAATAAATTTCAATACATACTTCAATATATTCAGACAATTGGTCTTCCACTAAAAATCATTTCATAATACAATATATATGCATTTCATTATCATTCAGTATAACATTTCAAATATAGTATTTCACATCCATGATTTATCATTCAGGGTTTCAAAGTTATTTATGTAGACAAAGTTATAAATTTTCATTTTAATTTTGTTCATATATATCATAACAAGCAATTTACTTAGTATTATTAATCATCGTTCGCTGTATACTATAGTTTATTTCGACTTTTCAATGTTCTAAACAACAAACTACATTTCATGACAAAACTTTACTACTAATCATTAAACAAGAAATCATTCAAAACATCAATAATATTTTGCTTCAATGGCAATCAATATTCATAAGTAATTATTTGCATATATTGCACCCAACACAATTAATCATCATTTGCATCTATGGCAATCAACATAAGTAATCAAAACAAAAAATATTATCTCATTACTGCCTCTCTAAGTCATAACCTTTTGGTCATTTCTTCTTTAGGCAATAATGGTTTTCCATCTCAAAAAACAATCATATACCAGCAAAATTCTAATCATCAAATCCCACTAAAAATTCTACATACACTCCAGCATCCATTTCAAACGATAATCAATCATATCAAAGTTTATAAAGAAAAACAGTTTTTAAATTTAGAAAAAAGACATCAATCGCAAATACTTTGGAGAAAATTCAAACTTTAACTTATTTCAATTAATAATATGACAAGACTTCTATATTCAATGAAATCATTATTACTGAAGTTAACATTCTATTTATCTTGCACATTTCTTATATATGCTGATACAATTTATTAATACTTTCAAATTTTGAAGCTTTTATTATTATAACAAAAGAATTTATACATCAGATTAAATTTCAACATTTTCTAAATTGAACCAACTATTTTTCAAATAATTTCTGAATTTGAAGACTGTATAATTATAACAAACCATTTCAACAATACAAAGAAAATCAAGATGGATAATGGGTAAATAAGTTCCCTAATAAATACAAATAAGAAAAAAAAGGAAAAAATGGGTAAATAAATTCCCTAAGTAATACAAGGAAGAGAAAGATTAATTAGAGCCTATCCTACATGTCAGTTGAAAACTTTCATAAGGAAGCATATTTGATAAAATATGCTACTACGGAATTTTGTAGATTCCAAGTATGACTCTAATTTGTTTTAACTGTGAGCTATCACTACCACAGAAACAACTGGTGAAGGAAAAAGATGTTTACTATTGTGACTGGGTGGAGAGTTCCTAGATGTATGTAAGGTAATGTGATAGCAGACTCTAGTATTGGACCACAAAATCAAAAGAATGCAAAAGTTTTTACAAACATTTGATGTTGCAGTCTTAAGGTTTTTATATCACAAACAAGTAGATCAGATAATCGAGTCCAGCCATATGTGGTTCACGCCCACACCTCTAAAAGAATCACACCTACTTGTCTACCAAAAATCCAAAGTATTGGACAGCAAAATAAAAAAAACATGCAAAATGGGTTAAAAGCCCAGAAGAAAACTATAACCTAATTACATATATGGCTTATGGCATGATATGCCATGAAAGGTGAGGAATGACGACATAATTTGCTCTGAAAAATCCTAGTAACCTAATATGATACCTGACAAAAAGACATGATTAAAATAAGTAATACATCATGAAAAAATATACCGCAAGCACACAATTATTTACACTACAATAGATAGATTTTAGAAAAGTTAAGTTTTATCAACAATTTAAAGAGTAGGAAAATAAGCTACAATTTCAACTAGATTTTGTGCTTTGTTTTCTTCAAGAACATTATTTTATTCATGGGTTCATTTGTTTCAACAAAGCCATTTTGCTTACAAAAGTCAGTCATGTTCACTAGATAATGCATTGCATATACCTTTTCAATTTTCAGTTGAGAGTCGAATTCATCAACTTGATTCAAAGCAAGATTCATTTTGTTTACATTGTTCCTAACCTCTACAGAAACCTGTCTCATGTAAATATTCACTTTGTTTACTGTTTTCCTAACCTTCAATTTTTGCAATACTACTTTCTTTGGGTCGCCTGAATTGGGAATATCTGAAACTCAAAATATCTTGCAGCTGGCCGGAATTGGAAATATATGGAACTCCGAATATGTTGACAGGCGGAACTCCGAATATCGTGCAGGCCGGCGGAACTCAAAATATCTTGTCAGCTGGTGGAATTGAAAGTATGTGGAATTGGAAATATATCGAACTCACAGTATCGATCGTTATTAGCGAGACTGTGTAAATGCGTGATGAAACAAATTTATCGCAAAACAAATATGAAGGGTTCTATAATGAGGTACACGTTATAATGACTATTAGATCAACTTTGGTTTTGCTATCCTTGTCTATCATTCGACAAAGCCGGTGGTATTATCCTTTTCTAGGTCCACAACGATGCCAATTATGTTTATGACAGTGTAGAAATATAATTAATTAATGCAGAGAATCGGCATCGCTATTCTTCTACCTTTATCCACTGCCATTATAACGTGGACCTCACTATAATAATATAGTTAACCTAGAATAAATTCATCAACAGTCGTCAGTCTTGTTTGAAACAGATAACAGAGTTTTGAAAACTTGCAAAATATGTACATGACTATTATTTTATAAACCACTATAATTTTAATTTGTGTTTTTACTGTTGGTTATGGTATTAGTTATAAAATGAAGTAGCAATAATGTAGCATACCTAATAAAAAAATCTTTATTATAACAAGAAAGAAACTGACTTATATGTTTGTAAGTATTCCATTATTTAGGATTTGAATTTTCCTATTGAAATATTATGTTGCTATTTATCCATGATGACAATTAATGTTTATTTTTCAAGGTTGTTGGTCATTAACTTAGTTACATAGGTACAGTATTTCCTAATACATTTAGAGTTAAACAATAAGCAAGTTTCACTGTGAATCAATGAGATTGGTTGATCAACATTGTTTCATTGTTTATCACTTTATTTTATAATCATGGGTATCACATAAAGTAATACAATAAGAAAGACAACTATATATTTTCAATGTTTTTAATTAAAAACATCAAACTTAAAACTAGAGTAGCATACCATATTTTATTGATTTGACTTATTTTGGCCATTTAGTTTTATTCTGATGATAATTCACTTAGCCTATATTTATTTAATTTATGCTAGGCTTAATTGGAAACTATTTTTCAGATAACAATAGCAATTGCTTTCCTGCATATCATCATTACTACTGCCTATATCGTACCTATATTTTGAGTTTTCTGTGGAGAACGAATGGCTCAAGTTAATGAAGCTAATGAAATATCAAAAACCTACCAAGTAAGTTTTCTTTTAATATCAACTTATTAAAACTAGATGTAAGTTACTTAAGTTTTGTGAAATGGTTTATTTACTTCTTTATGATTTAACTTCTTCAGCCCAGGCGAGTAATGCCAGGTCTTCGGCAACATTAAAAACAAGAAACTTTATAAAAGCTATAAAATATAAGTTGATGTGTTCCAATAATCTAATGAAATTAATTAACATTTGCAATAAGTAAACGTAGGTAGGCTACTGAGGCACCCATACTTGATTTGCTATGTTTTCATATAGAAAATAAAGTTTTCCTGTATGGTAGCTGTTTTCCTATTATCACAGATAGTTTAGCCCTTCATCCTGTCTCGCTTTCTGTGTTTTATTGGGTGCACTACAAGCTTTTTAGTGAATCTATAGCAATGATTATTTTATTTGATATTTTTCCTATGAACTTATGATTAAGTTAATACAATAATAAAAAAGAACTCTACATAACCTCATTTATTATAACTCTACTTATATTGTATCATTTTTCATCACCTAGGCTTCTAGAAAGTCGTCTTTGTAAAATACTGGGGTGACTCGTCGACTCGGGGTGACTTTGACCCACGTCGCGGAAAAGATTCAAATCATTTATCTCCGATATCTGTTATCCGAAATCGATGTTTAACATTTATATCCGTAGCCTTGATCTAGGTTTTACAATCAATATCTTGTCGAATCTCGATATATTACTTGAACTATCGACATAAAATCTAGCTTCTTGCTTCATCTTGTGATTTTTTTGTCTGAAAACTTCGTAGCCTATTAGAAAACTCATTTCTAAAAGACTTATAATATCGGCGAGTACATTTATTTTTGTTTTTCATTATATTTTAATTGTTATACATAGTGATCATTTAGAAAGTCATTTTAGGTTAAAATTATGGTGACTTTGTCCCAGTATAAAAATTGTGTTATTATGCAGGATATATTATGCAAATACAATTCAATGTATGATAAATATGATGTATTCTACCTAATAAAACATAATTATTCACCTTGCTTAAAATTAATATGCTCTCAATATTCATTTTTTGCTTATTCTGTAGCTGGAGCCAACATGCCCAGACATTACAAAAAATTTTAGGCAGCAGAAACATAAATATTTTTCAATAAATAACTTGTAATTTTTTGAAGTGATTTTCATTTGTTTTTAGTTTAATTATCCATTTTAAAGGTTGACATTTGATTTTACTTTGTATAAATCTTGAAAATTAACATTTTTCCATATATTTTTCAAAGTTAGACAAAGTCACCCAACCCCTGGTTGACATTTAGTCCAGGCAATGAATGGTCAAAAAAGGGTATAGAGGGAAATGTTTGGAAGACAATTTTTGACCCCGCAGATCTGTTGAGGTTAATAAGGAGGTAATATTAAAAGTCCCCATCCCTGTGCTAAGGGGGTGGGGGTGGTTTAAAGGTACCATTTTTTGGTTTCTCGCATAAAACTCAAAAACTATGTATATTAAGGACTTAACTGTTATATAACAAACTAGCCGTCAGGCTCGCTTCGCTCGCCATATCCGTCTAGCCAGGGGGCTCCGCCCCCTGGACCCCCGACTGGATAGTCCAAAAATGAGATCAGCAGGCTCGCTTCGCTCGCCTGCATTTTTCATTTGAGCATTTTTATCATATTTTAGGACAATCCAGTCGGGGGTCCAGACTAAACGTCTGGCTAAACGGATATGGCAAGCGAAGCGAGCCTGACGGCTAGTAATATAATATTCTCAGGATTGAAGTAGCAGTGCCCAGTCAATTTTTCCGCGATAAATGCATTTAAATCTTCAACTTGGTGCAAACATAACAAAGTCAACTCAACTTAATGCCAACCTGACAAAATTATTAATTTAGTTGCCAGTTAACAACTGTTTCGAAGAGGTACTCTATCTAGATTATAGTTCTATAGTAACATATGATATGGAAATTTCAATAAATTATAATTAAGAGATTGGGAGAAGAAGAATATACATACTAAAAGACGAACTTCAAACCCTTAAAAACAACCCTTAGAGTTAAAATAT
Source organism: Nilaparvata lugens (assembly GCF_014356525.2). Lineage (NCBI taxonomy): Eukaryota > Metazoa > Arthropoda > Insecta > Hemiptera > Delphacidae > Nilaparvata > Nilaparvata lugens. The sequence continues at coordinate 67,565,591 of NC_052518.1, read as the reverse complement.
TGCCAAAAGATTTCTTAGTGCGCCTCTAAAGGGCCAACTGAACATACCTACCAAATTTGAACGTTTTTGGTCCGGTAGATTTTTAGTTATGCGAGTGAGTGAGTGAGTCAGTCAGTCAGTGAGTGAGTGCCATTTCGCTTTTATATATATAGATTAAAGCTTACATAATCTCCTACAATATTTATTCTACAACTTTCTTCTATATCTCCTCTAGTTTTCGAGATATTCGCTCTTGAAGGTGTGACATTTAAAAAAAACACAATTGCCACAATTTTTTTTACTTTCCTTGCCCTATTACCATAGGTAAGGAAAGTATTGCTTTCCGAAAAAAATAAGGTACCCCAATTTCTAAATTTCTATACGTTTCAAGGTCCCCTGAGTCTAAAAAAGTGGTTTTTACTTTCATTGCTATCCGAAAAAAATTAAGGTACCCCAATTTGTAAATTTCTATACGTTTCGAGGTCCCCTGAGTCCAAAAAAGAGGTTTTTGGGTATTGGTCTGTATGTGTGTGTGTGTGTAAGAGTGTATGTGCGTCTGTGTACACGATATCTCATCTCCCAATGAACGGAATGACTTGAAATTTGGAACTTGAGGTCCTTCCCCTATAAGGATCCGACACGAACAATTTCGATCAAATGCAATTCAAGATGGCGGCTAAAATGGCGAAAATGTTGTCAAAAACAGGGTTTTTCGCGATTTTCTCGAAAATGGCTCCAACGATTTTGATTAAATTTATACCTAAAATAGTCATTGTTAAGCTTTATCAACTGTCACAAGTCCCATATCTGTAGAAATTTCAGGAGCTCCGCCCCATCTAGGTAAAATTTGATTTTAGATTTCCAATTATCAGGCTTCAAATACAATTTAAACAAAAAATTCCAAATGGAAAAGATTGAGCATGAAAATCTCTACAATTAATGTTTAGTAACATTTTCACCTAAAATTTAAAATGAGCTCGAAATTCGAGAAAATGTTATTATTTCAATTGCAAACTGTTGGCAACTGTTGATTCTATTAAATCATTCACTATGAAGAGATAGCAGACCTCGTGAGTCTCCAGCTTTATAGTCCTGTCACCAGCTGGCTTAGATCTTTGCATAGTAGACTTGCGATGCGCGGGAACACTAGCGTCAGGTGATAAATTTTCTTAACAGCAAGGAAAGTTGTGTGAGTGCGCCACACCAGATTTTTCTATTTTTGCTCTTATAAATTTTTAAAAATCGATAGGAAAAATCCATGTTGCACAGAGGTTAAGAGTGTGTTGCAAGCATCTGTATGCTTTAACCAGTCGTCTGAAACAACCATAATCTTTTAGGGGTGTAAATGGAGATCGAAGTGTAAAATTCGCCTTGATTTTCTGGACGATATTCCAAGTGAAGATGGTTGTTTCCACACATAGTGCGATAGGGATTGTTCAATGGACGCCCTCACTGCCGCGATATTTTCAGGTACCCCATCTTTTTTAGGTTGCCCAGCTTGTTTTCTAGTAAGTGCAGATCCTTTCGACCATACAGTAGTAAGCCATTTCTTGATGGTTCTAGCATCAGGAACTGTCATGAAGATTCAAACCAAACCGCCTACAAAAAGCATCTGCGTCGCTACCACATTGTCATTGTTTATAAAGAACGTTCCAACAATAAAGCCTCGATGCTCACCTTACCACTGCATGATGAACATGAATACTTAAAATGACATAGTTTCCGCCATATAACACCACCACTCTTATTCCACTATTCACCTGCGCACTCTTCACTGATTTGAAAGTAGGGAGTCCATTCTGACCAAACTTTTAGGCTTATCAAAACAGGGAATATGTCGGCCATGATAGCTAAGACAACTAAAGCTGCACTCTTTAGTCAGCTAGTGCTCTATACGATCCGTGCAAAATGGATGCAACCCTTAGAAATAAAAATCAATATAAATTTCATGTGGATTGAGAGTAGATTAATCTCTAGTATGATGCATTCAATCTTTTTAATTATTATTTCTTCTACTTAACTCGTTCTTCTACTAATACGTTTTTCTTTTTAGAAATAAAAATGCCATTTATGTCTGCCTGTCACCACATAGAAAGCTTTCCGAAAGACACAATTCCTTGGTAAGTAGTTCCTCACTTTACTTGATTATTGGTTTATATAGTGTCCCAAAAAGGATGTTAGGTTTTTAGAATTACTGTGAAGGTAGTGATTTCAATGTTTTAATGTTTCTACACATCCAAGTCTCTATTGTTCAATTCGATTGTCCTATTGTCCAAATTACTCTCACGTTTATTGTCCAATTGAGGATACATCATAATTAAGAGATATATTAGGGTGAAGAGTTCTGACTGAGGCCTATAGCTGAATTATGCCACCTGATTGAACGTCTGGCACTTTGAAGCACTGATATGTTAAAAGTCTGAAGTCACTATGTTAAACGTACATACTGCATCAGAATAAGTGCTTGACTTTCAATTCAGTGGTTTTATTCAGCTTAAGACCTTGGTTACAGTTTTTTTCAATAAAACCTCTCAAATTACCTAGTTAAATAAGATGTTCTCTTGAATTGGATAATTTGACATACTCGGAAATGTAAAAATATCAATGTTGTTACAATTGAACTGTTTAAATTAATTTGCATTTTATATTATTTGTAAAAATATATTGGAATTTACAGTTTCAAGAAGTTTTATCGATCATCTGCATTTCTTCACGTGAATAACAAACGAAGACACGCTACACTACTGTAAATAAGTATTTAACAGATATCAAAGAGAGCGGTGAAAAGAATGAAGTTTTTGATCCTTGAGGTGTCCTTATGCGCGTCTCTCCTCTAGGAAATACTGGAATGAAGTGCATCTAACGGGTGATAATCATAGAACATAGTCTCATGAACTTACATCATCGTGCGAAATATCAATGTGACAACAATTTAGTCGGTGTGCTACATACTATTAACTCGCCTCCTACAGGAGAAAATGCATAATTTACTTTTCCAAATAAAGCATAATTACAATACTAAATTACACTATAATATGATTTCTGATTTTGTCCATTATTTTGATTCCAGGTGAACCTATTGTACTGCATCATAAAAGCGGAAGAAGGAGGTGAAATCAACTTGCCGACTGTTTAGCTGTGGTAAAAGCTATCAAATCCATGAATCCAGGAACCTATTCAATTCTCAAGAACATCTCTGTCATAATGTGGTCGGACCCGTTCACCAAGGAAGGTCGCAGTAATCAAAGCATTCATTTTACTCCTATTATCAAGTAATTGAAAAGCTTTGAGGATCGAAATAATTTCTTGAAATATGTTAACTATTTCATGATTCAATGTGATTTCTTGACTATTGACATTTTAAATTATGGGACATCATGCAATTTTAGGCATTTGCCTGATGCAAATGGTTGAGCATTGCCCATATATTGTGATGAAGAAAAATTTGTTTCAAATCACTTCAATGAATATTAAGATTCAAGCATTATGATTATACAGATTCAAGCATGGGAAGCGGTAATTTTTGTCTCAAGTTACATATTATACATAATTTAAGATTTTTTATTTTTTCCTGTTTTATTATTATGTAAGTTCTGCTGAAATTAACATGTGAGGTTTATTGGCTAAAATTACTTCCCACTATTTTACATTAATTTCTTCCAATTTATCGAATTTCAAAGTTTTTCAGCTTCCTCAACAACCTGTCAACTCAAATTTTACTTGAATTTTTATTGCAATCTCTAGGCTTTTATATTTCTTTATCCATTGTATATGGTATATCCATTTAGTTTTAGAACATTGTATTAACACTACTATTGTTTCAAAAAGAGTCTGAATGTAATTTAGAAGATGATTCTATCGTATGATTCTTCAACGAATCCATCATAACTTAACAAAAACTACAGCATTTGTTCTATTTACTTGTCAATAATCGTAGTTGCAGAAGCATTTGTATTTCCAAAACCAAATTTGGTATTTAATTAGGAAGTATGAGTAAAGACATATTCGCCTACAAGACATAATTATTATTCGTTGAGCATTGTTCTGATGCTTCACTCCAACTGTACTTCTTCCACTACGAACTACTATACTCGCGTACTTACTAATAATAGTAAAGAGAAATAGAATAACATTTATTATCAGGCCTACATCTTTCTATTGTACTACCATAGAGGATAGAACAGAAAATATTGTTATTTCCTACTACGGCACGGTACTCATCAAGCTAAATTTCAACCAATAAAATACCGGTACAGTACAACCCACAATCACGTACAAACATAGAAAAATTCGACTCCAATTAGAACGTATATTTTATTCTATATTCGATATATGGCCATACATAAATTTCCGATTTTCATTGGGCCATAGTGACGAATATGTTGGTCTTGATCGAAATTAGCCTTGTTAATTAAAGCTACTGGATGTTACTTTAGTTTACAACCAAAATTAAAGCATTATCAGCTGGATAAATTAATCGTTGAATAAAATATTAAGGAAATATAGAGAGTAAAATAATTAAGAGAAATAAGGAATTCTTTAAGCTCCGTTCACACCAAAGTTAATAACTTAATCCTTACCGGTATAGATTCTATTAGATTGAAACGGAACTTGACAAATCTTGACTTCACTTATAATGTTCATCATATGTGTATGATAAATTATGTTCAATCTAATAGAATCTATAAGGATTAAGTTAATAACTTTGGTGTAAACGCATCTTTAAGTTACTTCTGATGAGATGTAGAAATATCGATTACCTATCATAATGAAAACACAAAGGTGCTGTAGTCAACATCATAATGTTGATAGTTGACAATTTTTATGTGTTACCGAGTTGCCTATGCTTACCGTAGTTGACCAAATAGAGTTAGGGCCAAGCCTAACGAAGCGTTTGAAACAAGTCGGCAAGGCAGAAATATCTCCGATTGGCTGATTATCAGGCCAATTCCCAAACGCAAACCCTATCTGCCAATCGGACAGCTTCCTGTCTGTCGTGCCGACTGAAAATATTACTCATGTGGCATGGCCCTTAGCTGTGTTTATTAAGCATAGGATTACTGTACCATATTGTTCGGGTCAAAAACAGGCACTGGTCAACGTCGGGGAAGGGGGATGTATTCCATACGCCCAGACCTCATTTTTTGTTGAGATGATTTTAGAAGATGAAAGAGATTAAAGTTGATCCTTTTTATTGGAGATGATAAATTTATTATATCTCCTGTGAAGTTGATCAAAAACGACGTATTAGATTGGAAAGAGCAATTAACCATATTATTTGAAACCAAAAATGGTTTGGAATCAGTCGAGCGGTCCTTTTCATTAATTAACGTAGATACCGTACTTACAGAAACTGTCATGTAATCATTTTTTGTGGAATTACCTATAAAATCTTTTTCCTGCTCGCCTGAGGACTTTAAAACCCATTTTTAATTCAGGAATATAAATTATGGGAAGTTTTGAATTTTAGGCTACACCATTACTACATATTATTTGCACATTTGAAATTTCATTGGATAAAAAGTTAGCGCGAAGTAGCGCTATTGGGTGGACTGGAATGAGCGGGAAGTTTTAAACTAGCGTTTTCTATTTTTCATAGCGACGACAGTTCAATCACTCAGAAACTTTATTCTGCAGAATTCGATCACATATTATGATATCCGGCTCTTGATTTTCTCTGAAATAATATTATAAACAATATTTTGTATTAATAAAAAGTGAAGTACCGTATTGTTATGAAATGATAGCCTAATGCACATGACTTTGCTGATATTTCAGCAAAGATTGTCATTATAGAAAAATAGATTTCAAGATACCACTACAGTAACTTATAGTTGAATGCTGATTATAAACAATTAAATTTTGTGTTTGATTTCACCATTCAACTAAGTTACTGTAATGGTATCTTAAAATTTATTTTTCTATACGGTACCTAATGACAATCTTTGCTGAAATATCAGCAAAGTCATGTGTATTAGGCTATCATTTCATAACAATACGGTAGGCTACCTACTTCACATTATATTAATTCAAAATATATTGTTTTCTAGGTAGAAATTCGATGTAAGCTTACTTTAAACATGAATCTTCCAATATTTGTATCATTTGAATTCAATGTAAGTTAAATTAAACTTGATTTCTAATTTTTTTCTATTCCATTTCCAATATAAGTCACCGGTTCCATGGAACTTTGGAAATTTAAAATTCTTAGTTTATATTTTTTTATAGAGTTGGACTAAATTTTAATTTTAATTTTAATTTTGGACTAAGTTTTAATTAAAAAGAACTGCTATTGATAAATAACTAGTGACCCCCTGGGTTGGAGAACTCGCTCAAGAACTGTTGTATTGTAATCTTAAAAACCCGCAGCTTCAATTATACAGAGTTGTTGAAAATTATGGAAACAGCTAAATATTTATTCTACAAGAATAATTTGACAGTGGGTTTCATTGGGGATCCCATTTGAAATGGAAAATTACTCTTAAAAATAACTCTTTCGCTTCAACATCTTTGTCCCTCATTAGTCCAGTCAACGAAAGATTATAGAGGGAAAAGTTTGGAACACAATTTTCAACTCCACAGCTCTTTTAAGGATAGTTAGAGGATTAACATATCAAAAGTCCTCACCCCTACCCCCTGTGCTAAAGGGGTGGGGGTGGTTTGAAAGTACCATTTTTCATTTTTCGCATATATCTCAGAAACTATGCATCTTATGAACATTTATATCTTTAGCAAAATTGAAGCTTACAAAATTACCAACAAGTTTTGTCCTTTACATTTTTCCATATCCCTCATAGTTTCTGAGATATCCGCCCTTGAAGGTGAGACATTTTTTGAAAAAACACTTCTGCCTTCAAGTTTTTCATCTTTTCGGCCATGAAATGAAAGGTAATTTAATGCTCTACAATCTCGTATTTAGCACATTCTTGTTCTATCAATTGTTGAAAATTTATAAGACTTGAGAGAGCGAAAAAATGGAAGAAAATCTGGTTTTTCGAGAATGCATCACTTTAGAACATAAATATCTCGAAAAGTATAGGATTTATCTAAAACCTCTATCAGACAAAACTTGTAGAAAATTTATTAAGCTTCATTTTTATGTAGTTGGTTATGTCAATATAACCCATTGTTTCCAAGATATAAGCATGTAAGTAATAAGTGGAAAACGCAACTTTCAAACCACCCTCATCCCTTCAGCACATGATGTAAGGGTTGGGATTTTTTATATGCTCACCTCCAAACTAGTCTCAACAAAGCTGCAAAGTCGAAAATTGTGTTCCAAACATTCCCTTCAAATTTCATTGTCAACTGATCTATTGCTGCTGAACAGAAAATTTCACTCTCTAAACTAAAATTGCTGCAACAGTCGTAGGGAAATGCGTAAAATAGTGGGAATATACATCAAATTGAAGATAATTTGATGCTTTATCAGCTCATAATCAGTACGGATTTTTTTCCATCAATCGTTCAAAAATTATAAGGCCGAAAAGATGAAAAACTTGAAGGCAGAATTGTTTTTCAAAAAATGTCTCACCTTCAAGGGCGGATATCTCAGAAACTATGAGAGATATGGAAAAATGTAAAGGACAAAACTTTTTGGTAATTTTGTAAGCTTCAATTTTGCTAGATTTATAAATGTTCATAAGATGCATAGTTTCTGAGATATATGCGAAAAATGAAAAAATGTTACTTTCAAACCACCCCACCCCTTTAGCACAGGGGTTAGGGGTGAGGACTTTTGATATGTTAATCCTCTAACTATCCTTAAAAGAGCTGTGGAGTTGAAAATTGTGTTCCAAACTTTTCCCTCTATACCTTCATTTGAGCATTCGTTGCCTGGACTACATATAATTCAAATTCATTTGTTTTAATGAGAAGGTGTTCATTTGATACATGATTTCGATACAGAGTTCCAAGAAAAAATGAATGGCGAAAGCCGTAAATTGATATCTCAACTCGTATCAGTTGTTGATGTAATAGAATTAGTAAATATTATGTTCTACATTAACCAGTTGAAATCATGAAATGATCATTTAGGGCCGGTTTCCAAGCTCGGGATTTAGCTGAGTTCTACACTTTAAACAGCTGAAGTCAGAAAATTGGCTTTCCGGAACGGGGTGTAGTGGTAGTTTTTATGATTATCTTTATTTTCTCATTTCTATAATAATTGGAAACGTTTTTTATTGAAGAAAAGTGAAACATTCCTAAATGATTCAAAATAGCTTGCCGTGCTACCAATTTTTCCTTAAACGGTTGGAATAGCATTTAACACCTATCAAACCAAGGACAGTTGTCGGCTCCAATAAAATAGATTCTTGATAAACTGTGAATGGATCTATTGCCTATGAATGAGAAATCCAGTTTTCAGAGCAAATTAACTTATAATCTTCAGATGAAATTTTGGCAAAACACAGAAATATACAAAGAACAATAACTTACAAGCCTAATTATTTCAAGTAACTACGAACTAAAATACTTATCTAGTTTACAGTTGAAACACAGTGGCTATTGGCTTTACTACACTAAAGCTAATTTTGCACAAAAATTTATATAAAACTCAATCTAAAACATTAATAAATTCACTTAAACAGACAATAATTCAGAGCACAAAATTACACAAGCAACAGCCAGCCATGTTTTCAGAAGAAGAAAAAACAGGAAAAACTACAAGCCAGAACAGAGAGACCTCAAAAATTCATTGTCCACGCTACAGACACGTCACCACAAAATTATAATTTACAAGTTTAGAATTCACATTCTACATCTGTTCTCAATAAAACTTTATTTTAAAATGTTATTTTAAATTTTTATATATATCTCGATTTAAATAAACGATTTATTTAGTAATTTGTTAACCCTGCCTCGGTGACACCATGGAACAATGCAACAAACATTTACGATAATAAATTCTCCGTCAAAAAATTTGTCCGTCTATTGATAACTCTGACATTTATTATAAAGTTCCATAGATCTCGAATTGAAGATTCGATTCCAATGTGAGAAGAAAAATGTAATATTACAAATACCCCCCTCTTGACATAAAAAAATTTCACTGTTTGAAAAATTTAAAGAAAAAATTTACATTGACCCTAATGAAAATTGTTGAAATTTAAATTTGTGAACAGTAACAATTTTTTCTAGAAAAACATTACATGTCATCCAAAAATATTGAAAATTATTATAAAAATTCATCAATAGCGTTTGTTATATGTTTCCAAACAATATCTCAAAATATAGAATATCAATATTACTTTAGATTTAGCTTTATAATTTAAAGAAAAATATCTCAACAGAAAGTTTAATATGTAAAGAATAGTTTTTTGAAATTGCACATAAATTTAATAGATAGAAAATTTCAATTTTTATTGCATAAAAAAAATTTAGTATGTTGAATGAAAAATTTATTATTATTATTATTATTTTTTTTTTTTTTAAATGAATTGATGAATTGTTACATTTAATTTTCACATAAAAATTTCAATAAATCAAAAAATGTTCATTTCTTTCACTATTGACGCGGTTGATTTTATTGATGCACATTTTGGAAAACAGTCCGTTAAGGCACTCAGTATGATTTTCAGTTAAGTGTGACTCCAATGTGATGACGTTAAGTGTTGGGCTGATCTGGATGCACGTAGTGTTGGGCTGATACTTGTAGTCGACTGATGCATATCAAACTCGATACAGGTGTCATCTCAGTTAGCATTGCCTCATGCTTGTAGTAGACGGCTGCATTCCAAATTCAATACAGAGTCACATAAATTTTGTATCATATTTGTAATTATACAATGTACATTTCAGGCTTGAAATGACAATGTAATTCGTTTTTTGGAAAAGAGATAGACGCTGCATACAGGATTAATTTAGGTGAGGATTAATTTAGGTAAGGTTTGGTTTTTTGATATTTTCAGCTTTCAAGGTTTAGAGTTCTGCATACAGGAATAATTTAGGAGAGGATTTTTTGAATCAATTCTTTCATGATACTGTGACTGTTCTTCTGAATTCAAAGTTGTGAATGTGAACATGGATGGCAATTACCTCCAGGTAATGCAGTAGTGTTGAAGTTTGAGATACAGAGTCAGCAATAAGCATTGGCATTGCTATTGGTGTATGCTTTGGTGTCGGCTTTGGCATCGGCGTTGATATTGGCATTGGCGCAGGCATTGGCATTGGCGCAGGCATTGGCATTAGCATTGGCGCAGACATTGGCATTGGCACAGGCATTAGCATTGGCGCAGGCATTGGCATTAGCGTTGGCGCAGATTTTGGCATTGGCGCAGGCATTGACATCGGCACAGGCATCGGCGTTGATTTTGGTGTTGGCATCAGCATTGGCGCAGGCATTGGCGTAGCTATTGGCATTGGCATTAGCATTGGCGCAGACATTGGCATTGGCACAGGCATTGGCATTGGCGCAGGCATTGGCATTAGCGTTGGCGCAGATTTTGGCATTGGCGCAGGCATTGACATCAGCACAGGCATCGGCGTTGATTTTGGTGTTGGCATCAGCATTGGCGCAGGCATTGGCGTAGCTATTGGCATAGATTTTGGCATCAGCATTGGCGCAGATATTGGCTTCGGCGCAGGCATCGGCATAGATATTCGCGTTGGCATCAGCACAGGCATCGGCGTAGATTTTGGCTTAGTTATTGGTGTTGACATTGGCGTAGTTATTGGTGTAGGCCGCAGCGTTGATTTTGGCGTAGATATGTCACACTAGTTCGAAAATCACCCAAATGTTCTTAACACTCTTCATGGCGTTCACTTGTTACTGATTTCGAGATTCACATGATAACTATTTCAATGTTAATGTCTGTGCTGTACCTGTTATCTTAAAATGCTTATAAACTAAAAAGAAAAACTTTGATTAGGCTATCAATACAATCTAATACACATAAAAATTATTTTAAGTATCTATGAAATTGAAATTTGTTAACATCTTATTATACAGTCAGCAATACATAAATTGTGAAATATGGACATATCAATGATAAATTTAAAAAAAAAAAAAAAATCATTCTTCAAAATAGAAATATAATTTCATAACACCCTGTATCATTATCAAAATTGTAAAAAACAAACATCAGATTATCACAACAAAAAAAATAATTTCAATATATATTTCAATAATTTCAGACAATTGGTCTTCTATTCACAATCATTTCATAATATATCTGCATTTCATTATCATTTAGTATAACATTTCATTTATAGCATGTTCATTTCACATTTATGATTTATCATTCAGGGTTTCAAAATTATTTAGTTTTAATTTTGTTCAAAAATTGTATAAAAAGCAAATTATTTAATATTATTAATCATCGTTTGTTGGATACTATAGTTTATTTCGACTCTTCAATGTTCTAAACACAAACTACATTTCATGACAAAACTTTACTATCAATCATTAAACAAGAAACCATTCAAAACATCAATAATATTTTGCTTCAAAGGCAAACAATATTCATAAGTAATCATCATTTTGCATCTATGGCAATCAACATTATTAATCATTATTTTGCATCTATGGCAATCAACATTATTAATCAACACAAAAAATATTATCTCATTACTGCCTCTCTAAGTCATAACCTCTGTTATTCCTTCTTTAGGCAATAATGGGTTTCCATCTCAAAAAACAATCACATACCAGCAAAATTCTAATCAACAAACCCCACTAAAAATTCTACATACACTCCAGCATCCATTTCAAACGATAATCAATCATATCAAAATTTATAGAACAAACAGTTTTAAAATTTGAAAAAAAATATCAATTACAAAACACTTTAGAAAAATTTTAGCCTTTAACTCATTTCAATTGATAATATAACACAACGTTTTAAATTAAACCAATTATTGTTTTAAAATAATTTAAAATTTAAAGACTGTATAATAAGTATAAACATTTCAAGATTATAATACAAAGACGATCAAGATGAAATATGGGTAAATAAGTTCCCTAAAAAATACAAACAAGAGAAAAAGAAAACTGGGTAAATAAATTCCCTAAAACAATACAAAGAAGAGAAAGATTAATTAGAGCCTATCCTACATGTCAGTACTGAACTTTCATGAGGAAGTATATTTAATAAAATATACTACTATGGAATTTTGTAAATTCCAAGTATGACTCTAATTTGTTATAATTGTGAGCTATCACTCCCACAAAAACAACTGGTGAAGGAAAAAAATATGTTGACTATTGTGACTGGGTGGATAGTTCCTAGATGTCTGTAAGGCAATGTGATAGCAGACTCTAGTATCGGACCACAAAAACAAAAGTATGCAAAAGGTTTTACAAACATTTGTTGTTGCAGTCATAAGGTTTTTATATCGCAAACAAGTAGGTCAGATAATCGAGTCCAGCCGTATGTGGTTCACGCCCACACCTCTAAAAAAAATCACACCTACTTGTCTACCAAAAATCCAAAGTATTGGACAGCAAAGAAAAAATAAAATGCAAAATGGGTTAAAAGCCCAGAAGAAAACTATAACCTAATTACATATGGCTTATGGCACAATATGCAATGAAAGATGAGAACATGGGACATAATTGCTCTGAAAAACCTAATTACCTAATATGATACCTGAAAAAAATAGACATGATTAAAATATGTAATACATGATGAAAAAATATACCGCAAGCAAACAATTATTTACACAACAATGGATAGATTTTAGAAAAGTTAAGTTTTATCAACAATTAAAGATTAGGAAAATAAGCTACTATTTCAACTTCTAATATTATTTCAGAAAAAATACAAATTTAAATGACTATGGACAAGATTGGTTAAGATATGTATCATAGAAGAAATTTACTGAATATTACACAAAGACAGGAAAGAATTGAAATTTGAAAAGATCAAGGGCCAAGAAAAATAGGCTATAGGAAAGAAAAAAGACACAATTATGGACTCTTACCATACACTGTGTAGCGATTATGCTATTCTGAATCCCGGCATAACACAGGATTCCTAATCATTGTGTGCTTTCTGATGGTATTTCTTCATCATATATTGATTGACTCTCACAATTTTACCTGTACTTATCTCTTCCAGTTTGAAACACCCTTTATTGAGATCATCTCTTATTATGTAAGGTCCACGATATTTAGGACACAGCTTGGCAGAAAACTTCTTCAGCTTGCTCGACAAAATGTAATTTCGAATTACAACTAGATCATCAACTTTGAATTTATACTTGGGTTTATTATGCATATTCTGTTTGAATCTCCTGATGACACCTCTATTCTTTATTCTGTACAGTATTCGTTTGTTTCTGATACTTTCTTCTTCAAGTTCAAACTTATTTTCTACAGGATATTTGATATATTTGAAAACAAGATGTGCCAATTTATGATTCATCATAAGCTCCATGGGTATGTGACCAGTCGATTCATGAAAATTGTTGTTGATGACAAATTCAACCTTATCAATATACTTGTACCAAATATTATGCTTATTTACAGGAACGTAAGTTCTCAATATGCGATTGACCTCTTTCAACGGTCTTTCACTAAGATTTGCCTGGGGATGATAAACTGAAATGTAGTAATATTTTATACCTAATCTTTCCATAGATTCTTTCCACAATCTGCTTTGAAAACAAGTACCATTATCACTGATTATATATTCAAATTTACCAAATTCATTTACATATTTCTCAACAACTTTTACTAAATTATGAGCGTTAGCCTTAACTATAGGATACAACTTTGTAAACTTAGTAAAGCCATCATGAATAATGCACATCCATTTGTACTTGCCACCTGGTAATTCTCCATAGACATCAATGAACACTTTGTGATGTTTTTTCTCAGAAATTATGGTATGCATTTCTAATAATTTCTTTTCATTTGATGTCTTTACAAGTTGACAATACTTACAGTATCTTATAGTTTTGGTAACAAGTCTGTAACAATCTTTTATGTAAAAAGTTTCTTCAATAAATTTGCATGTTTTTGATATACCTACATGACCTAATCTTTCATGAAATTCAACTATCAATTCTTCATACAGTGCTGAAGGCACACAAACTTTCCAAAAACTATTCTTTCCAGATTTTCTAGTGAACAAAAGATCATCATTTACTTTAAAAAATTTGTTGATATTCAAATTACCTGTCTCCAACTTTTCTCTTACATTTTTTAACCAAACATCATCTTTTTGAATTTCTTTGATCTTCTTCACTATCTCGATTAACTTGTTATCACTCTTAATGATATTCAATACCTTGAATTCATTTGAATTTCGATTTTCTAAATTACCTTCATAATCAGTTCTAGAAATGATATCTGGCACAATGTTATCCTTTCCTGCTACAAATTCCCACTCAATATTAAAATTCTGTAATGCAAGAATCCATCTTCCCAAACGACCATGTCCTATCTTACATTTTTTTAAAAAGGTCAAGGCTTTATGATCTGTACGGACAACTATTTTTTGATTACCAAAATAATTTTGAAGTTTCATCAAGCCAAATAATACAGCTAAACATTCTTTCTCACATATTGTGTAATTTAATTCAGATTTCGTTAAGCTTCTGCTAGCATATGCAATGACACAGTGTTTCTTATCTTCACCTTCCTGAAATAACTCAGCTGCAATTCCTACATCACTGGCATCAGTGGCCAAAATGAAATTTTTGTTATAATCAGGATGTTTCAAGATCACACAGTCAATGAACCTATCTTTGATTTCTTGAAAGGTATCATTATCTTTTTCAGTCCAAATGAATTTATTTTTCTTGCATAGAAGATGCTTAAAACGATTTGTCAAGTATGAATAATTTTTCTGAAACTTTCTGTAAAAATTACAGAGACCTATGAATGACTGCAATTGTTTCAAATTTTGAGGAATGGGAAATTTCTGAATAGCATTTAGCTTAGAGTCATCTGCTTCAATACCATTTTTACTGATAATATAACCCAAATACTTTATCTTATCTGCAATAAATTTCGATTTATTCAGTTTCAACTTCAAATTACTTTCCCTCAACTTATTGAATAATAGTTCAATTCGACTGATATGTTGTTCAAGAGATATACTAGAAATGGCAAGATCATCAATATAAGCAATAGTAAACTCACAAACCTCTTCACCTAGCATTTTGTACAAGCACTTGATAAATTCAGAACCACTAATATTCAATCCAAATGGTAGATGTGTATATTGATAAGTCTGTCCAAAAACATTGAAAGCTACATACTTTTTACTATCTTCAGTTAATTTTACCTGATTGAAACCTTGAGTGAGATCAAAACTGCTAATGTAGTTGCACTTATTGAAACGAATGATCAAGTTATCTATTGGTTCAGTTTCTGTAAAATCCCTTATTATGTACTTATTTATTTCTCTTCCATCTAAACATAATCGAATTTCATTGTTTGGCTTTTTCACTACTACCATAGGGCTTGTATATTCAGAGCTACCCGGTTCAATGATTTTCTGATCTAACATTTTCTTCAATTCTTTCTTGACTTGATCTCTATACTGATATGGAATCGGATAACTCTTCTTATCTAATTTCACATCATCTTTCATTTTAAGTTGACATAAATAGTCTTTTGCAGATCCAGGACTATCAGAGAAAATATCTTTGTTATTTTCAAATACTTCAATTAATTTGTTTACCAATTCAGGAGATTCATCGCTTAGCTGTAATCTTAAATTATCAATCTGCTGCTTCCATAAAGTATCAAACGTTTCTTGGTCTCTTACCATGTTAACATGAAAAAGTCTATTGTACTTCAAGGTATCCTTTTTTATAAATGGAAAACAACAATCTTTCAGTGATATCATATTTTGATTAAAATCAATAATTGCTCCAGCATCTTTTAAGAAATCACAACCCACCAAAATATCCACATTTAAATCTTGAACTATAAGAAAAACTATTGGCAATTCTAACTTACCAAAAAATACCTCTAACATAATCTGTTTATTTATCTTCTTATGTCTCATACCAGTAGCTACAACTATACTTACATTAGGAGCTGGTACCAAGTTCAACTTGAGATTGTTTTTCTTCATTTCATCAACAAGTTTCTCATTAATTACATTCACCTCAGAGCCGGTGTCAATAATCATTTGATATTTCTTATTGAAAATTTGTACTTCTATTTCTGCTAAGTCATATCCAGTGGGTGGAGTATTCTCTTGTTCCTCCAATAGTTCATTAAAAATACAACCTATCATGTATGGTTCTTCTTGACAAACAATTTCAGATTTACTCATAGCTTCATCTACCTGAATTTCTGGAGTATGTACCATATTTACACTTGATGCTTTAATATGACTTTCTTGATAACTAGGCATTACTTCATTACTTAAATTCTTACAGCTATTTCTTGCACATGAATTTGACTGATTAATTCTGGCTTTCTTACTTCAAACCTGTTTGAAGTTTCTGAATCAAAATTTATTTTATTCATGTCTACAGTTATATCAAAATTTGACCTTTCCTTAACTGGGAGAGCAGGGCTGTCGTTTCGTCGTCCCATTATTAGTTTAAAGGAGCATTATGTCTTGGACGATTTGCATTTGTCTGATTTGAAGTTTGAGCAGGCATATAACCTGGCGGTGGTAGGCTGAAATCTAACTGGTAGTTGTTAGCTGGTCGATTTGGATTTGATTGATTTGAATTCCCAAGTTGATGATTTCTATTATCTCTGAAATTATGCTGAAAATTTTGATCTCTATAACCATTATTGTTTGGTCCATTTTGGTACCGTCGATTTTGGAAATAATTCCTACCTCCTTGATACTGCTTATTATTATCATGAAACATCACACCATTTGAATTCTGAGACCTATTTCTATCATCCCTATGTTCACTCTGATGAAAACTTATTGTTTTGTTTTGACTTCCAGCTTGAGCATTGTTATGATCACGGGGCATTTGTCTGTTTACTTTGTAAGTGTCAGTATTGTCAAACTCATTCAACAAACAAATAAACTCATCACTAGTCTTAATGTTACGAATAATAGCAGCTGTAGATATGGTTTCATCAAAATGACCTTTCAAAAACTTGAAAATAGTATCTTTATCTAAGGCTGGAATTAGATTCTTAGCAATGTTGAAACGAGAAATATAATACTCAGTAAGATTCTTAGATAAGTTTGGCTTATATTTTCCAAATCTCAAATCATCTCTAGCAGATGACTGAATGTTGTCTGACCACATTCTAGCAATGAATTTCTCTTTAAATTCTTCAAAGTTATTTATATCAAAACGAATGAAAATCCACCAATCACGATGAGCAAAATTTGAATTAAAATTGTTTTCCAAAATACCCTTAATTTTGATCCAGTTTGTGATTTCATTTCTCTCAAGATACTCGGTCAAGTTTATTAAGAAATGCATTGGATTCTTTTTGTCAATTTGCATTTGGAATTCAAACTTATCGAAATTACTATTGTTACCAGTATGATTACACATCGGTTTTGTTGACATGTTAATTTTATTTATGTTTTTTCTAACCTCAGTTATAGCAGCTGTATTTTCTTGACAATCTATTTTCAAAGAGGATAATACCTTGATTTCCTTGTCTACTTTTTCGTTTAATTCTACAACCTCTTTTTCAACATGCTTAATACTTTCATTATTTTCTGCATTGATAGCATTTTGTGTCGTATTTTGTTGCTCAACTATGATCTTATTTTTATTTACTCTTTCATTAACCTCACTGACCCTATCAGAAACTTGAATGATTTTGTTTTGCATTGATGTTTCTACATCTAACATTGATGTTTCAAGATCATTAGTTTTCTGCTGTAGTGACCTATTTCTTTGTGATTTTTACTTAATGTATCATTTATCTCTTTTATTTCCCGCTTTGTACTAACCTGATCTAGGCTTATGCTAGCAAATTCTTGCTTCATATCATCAAACCTAGCATTAAACTTAGCATTTTGTTCATCAAATCTAGCATTTTGCTCATCAAATCTAGCATTTTGCTCATCAAATCTAGCATTAAACTTAGCATTTTGCTCATCAATTCTAGCATCTTGTCTATCAAACTTTTGTGTTAAGAACTCTATAAGATTTATATCATTTTTAGCTCCTACCATACTTGTTTCATTTGATATTTCTACTACTTTCTCATGACTTGTTACATTTGAAATGTTTTCACTTACAGCTACACTATCGTTTGAGTCATTGTTTAAGGTTAGGTCTAAATCTTGTGATTCTTCATCTAAGTTTTGAATGTTTTCACTGGATAAAACTTCATTATTTTTATTGCTCTCCATCTTGCTACTGCGTAAAAAATATTTACTCATTAGAATCTGAACTTTCTTGAACCGATTTCCCACTCAGCAGCATCTCCCATTCACAATTCATCAAGATATCTATCCTACCAATAATTTTTTTTTTTATAACCAGGGATATATTTTGTAGTTTGAGTCCCACACCAGGGCGTACCATTTGCCGTGCTACCAATTTTTCCTTAAACGGTTGGAATAGCATTTAACACCTATCAAACCAAGGACAGTTGTCGGCTCCAATAAAATAGATTCTTGATAAACTGTGAATGGATCTATTGCCTATGAATGAGAAATCCAGTTTTCAGAGCAAATTAACTTATAATCTTCAGATGAAATTTTGGCAAAACACAGAAATATACAAAGAACAATAACTTACAAGCCTAATTATTTCAAGTGACTACGAACTAAAATACTTATCTAGTTTACAGTTGAAACACAGTGGCTATTGGCTTTACTACACTAATAGCTAATTTTGCACAAAAATTTATATAAAACTCAATCTAAAACATTAATAAATTCACTTAAACAGACAATAATTCAGAGCACAAAATTACACAAGCAACAGCCAGCCATGTTTTCAGAAGAAGAAAAAACAGGAAAAACTACAAGCCAGAACAGAGAGACCTCAAAAATTCATTGTCCACGCTACAGACACGTCACCACAAAATTATAATTTACAAGTTTAGAATTCACATTCTACATCTGTTCTCAATAAAACTTTATTTTAAAATGTTATTTTAAATTTTTATATATATCTCGATTTAAATAAACGATTTATTTAGTAATTTGTTAACCCTGCCTCGGTGACACCATGGAACAATGCAACAAACATTTACGATAATAAATTCTCCGTCAAAAAATTTGTCCATCTATTGATAACTCTGACATTTATTATAAAGTTCCATAGATCTCGAATTGAAGATTCGATTCCAATGTGAGAAGAAAAATGTAATATTACAAGCTGAAACTTAACACTATTTTCTTTTGATCACTTCTAGTTTTTTTGAAATTTAATTTAAACGTGGGCTGCAATTACGCCCCGTTCCGGAAAGCCAACTCGAGCTGTTTAAAGTGTATAACTCAGCTAAATGCCGAGCTCGGAAACCGGCCCTTGATCATCATCACTCATTTGGTGTCAACGCATGCAGACGCATGTCTGTGCTGTCATAGCTTCCAAATAGTTTCAACTTACGGTATGTTATGAATGAATGAATGGATAAATTGCATGCAATGAATTCTTCAGCTGACTAAATGATAAATCAAAACTACTTTTTTTCTTATGCACTTTTAATGTCATTTGTTATATCCTGAAAAAGGACGATGGAGTGAGTAAATTTTGTTGTTCCACAAACTTGACCTGTAAAAAAGTTTGAAGAATACGTGTTTAAAATTTGAAGCTGATTGATCAATTCTTTCTAAAGTTATTGCAGAGCATACAAACAGACGGACAACGACTTTGGCCCTCAGTAAGTCAAAAGTTAGAACAATAAAAACCAACAATAGTAATTTAACTTTTTATTTATTTTTAATGTATTATTATCAATATTATACATGAGCAAAAACATTACGGTACATCAACATTAATATCAGTAGGTCTATCACATAAATTTATACAAAACATGGATATTAATGAGTCATACACAGTCGATAAGAACTTCTATTGCTTATTAAGGATATTTGGTTGGCTTATTGGAGTAAGTCATAATGCGCTTGAAGGCAGAGGTGACGAACGATGCAGCCTATGGTGCTTTGATCAATCGAGAAACTGTAACAGAAAAAAATAAGTGGAAACAACAGAAAGATAATTATGTAAGAAAGAAATAATCTATGTATATATAAAAAAATGTCTGTGTGTTAATTTGTTTGTTCCCTATAGACTTAAAAACTACTTGACAGAATGGCATGAAACTTTAGGAATATGTTGTGTGAATAGTGGGGATGGTTTCTGAATAGAAATTTTGATAGGGGGACTGATAACAATTATTTATTAATCCATTCTACAGACCTATGTTTCCGAAATTGTCGGCCCAGCGGCTACCGATGAACGGGAAGATGATCATGATTGAAGATCAAGTTGTGATAATATGATTTTGCATCTAAAGTTAACAGCTGTAATAAACTTATAAATTGTATACTGGTATTAATACGGTAGTTTGGAGTTGAAGTTTAGTTGATTGGTACCAGCTGTAGATAATGGTTCCTTAGAAGACCTATACAAATAATTATCACTCCCCTATCATTGAGAAACTGGAAAATGTTGGAAAAAATGATTCACCTCATGAAAGAGAGTTGTTCATATTGCATTCATTAATTACTGAAGAATGACAAAATAATTTACGATTTTTTTAATTTAGCTCAGCTTATATTCATCCTGAAATGGAAGATGGAAAGAATATGGAATTCTGTGTGATTCATCGTATATCGCGTATTTCCTGGACCATCTACTGACAATCAACAACTATGAACTCATTAAATCCATCTTTGAAACACTGATTTACCTATCTATTTTATTTAATCCAACACTTTAATGATAGATTTACTACTAATTGATTGAGAAGGAATGTTTTCGGAATAATAAATGCTGCATGACTAAGCACAGGAAGTCCGTACCGTATTGAGATGTAAATGAAAATATTGATTGTCAGATAAATTTAATGAATCAAGAAATAAAGTTGAGTGTGACATGCTTTGATACCAATTACCTAGTGGAATATTTAACGCTCAACTATAACAATAATCTTACTGAATTAATTTTTCATGACGAGCTGTAAGAATTGATATAGGCTTATAGGATGCAAGATTAGTATATTAGTATTAAAAATATAAATATGTGTTAGCTTGCTTGCATGATAATCTGTTGGCTAATTCAAGTTTTTTTTGTTTTGCTGTTTACTTGCTTTATTCATCAAAATATGAATGATTCAGAACGAAATAGTCTGACTGCAGACTTTAGTGTAATAGATGGTTTTATGTGGGTTGACGAATTCAAATTCCGAAAAAGCTACGTATCCCAGAAGGGACAAATCTCATATAGATATACAAATAAGTGGTGTTCAATGACCATTAGGACGGATGCTAGTGGACGAATTGTTTCCAGGAGAAGCGGTAAACACTCCCACCAGCCTCCCAAAGAGAAAAATAGTAGAACTCCTGTTTTATTTATTTTTCATTCAATAGTTCACACTATATTTTTATGAAATAGTACTTTATGGAATTTTGTCAGTTGCAACGTTTTTAGAGGGACCCATTCAATTGTTACAAATAATTGAAAATTATAGTATGATCAAGTGTTTACTTACATGATTAAAGCTATAATGGCTGTCACAAATATCAGCTTGATGTGAACAGCTCAGATTTGTGAGCTAAGTGGCCGTTCTCCAGGTTTTCACTAAATCTCTCCCAAGTTCTTATCACGGGATATCAGTAGGTGCATTACCTCTCCAGATATAGCTGCGCTTATTCGTAATCATCTGAAACCATTTCTTCAATTATTTTTGGATTCAATCTGTAATAATAAAATTATGATTAATATTATAATCCCAGCATTCAATATTTAAAAAATATATATATTATTATCCTATTATTTGCTGCCAGCAGTAGGAACATGCTCATATGCAAATGATAGGCTGTCAATGTATGATATTCTTCACATTTCACGATTCAAGTTTACATTTTTGAGCTAGAAAAAACATCAACTTCTCTATATATATCTTTTAGAATGCTCTTAAAAAACATGAAATATCAATATTAAACTTGAGAAAATGAAATATTAAATTATTCTGATGTTGCCTACAAAATATTTTATGAGTTGATAAGCATAATAGCTAGACGTGTTAAAATTGTTATTGTTAATCTATCAAAGATAAAATTATGGTAGTTTTAGTCTTATATAAGTGAAAATTGGTACAAAATCATAATAAATAAACGTAGGCCCAAGTAGACGAAGTACACCTAATATGAATGTGATGTTTTTTACCTGACAAATGCTTTGTGCTTAGGCAATAAGTTAGATTATGCTAGTCGGTATTCATAAATATATTTAGTGGTGTCACCTGAACAAGACGTCAACAGTTTAGTGGGAGTGGCAGGTGTATGTTTGATAAGAATGATAACTTAAGGTTGTGCATCAAAAGCTTTTCAAAACTTTTGATGGTAACATTTTTCAAATAAGGCTATTCCGATTTTTATACCATCGGTCTCACTAAATGAAGCACATCACAAGGGAAAACTCAATTCATAATTTTTACTTTTTGCTATATATAGTTTAAATCTTGGGAGAGATCCAATCCATTGCTGAATTGGGAGCAAATAAATTCATGAAACTTTGAGGATTCATTATTCAAGATAGTTGCTCAAGTCCTGGACTTAAAAGCCCTTCACTCAGAAAGCGAAATTATAAACTCCAGAGTCTATTTAAGTCCTCGACTACGTCAATGCTCTGACTCGGAAAGCCAATTTTCTGACTCCAGAGTTTAAAGCCAGTTAAAGTCTAGAACTCAGCTAAATCCCGAGCTCGGAAACCGACCCTAAAAGTTAATTAAAAATTGTGAATTATTTGAATAGTTTCTTTTTGATTATGTTAATTTTGGATGTTTAGAGAGATTATTTTTTAAATTGAAAATTTGTTCCTTGTTTTGACACATGGTATATAAACTTCATCTCTTCTCTCCATTGATGAAATCATGTAATATTCGTGAAAAAAAATTCTCCCTGGGTTTTAATTTATATCTTTTATATTTTTTTGGCAAACTATTCATTGAGAAAAAATGTTCCTGTGAACTAACAGAATTGAATTGACCATATGATTTTGACTTGGAAAATTTTGAAACAGATAATCACGATATCAGGTTAAAATAAAAACAAAAACGGCCAGCGTGTGCAGACTTTGTTTTTTCCTGTTTCCCTAGCAACAAATTCGAATATGATGAAACCTATTCGTGTCGAGGGGGCGTTCGGTGCTATGCGGTTACTATTCGGTACCGAATTCAAACCGAATCATCGTTTCACACTTATCGGAATTTGCCAAAAACGAAACGAACCGAACCGAAAGTGTGTGAAAGTAGCCTCTCGCTAGCAACGAATTGAAACCTGGTGGAATTTATTAGAGTCAAGTGTCAAGTGGGCGTTTGGTTCTATGCGGTTTCTATTCGGTACCGAATTCAAACCGAATTACCGTTTCACACTTATCTGAATTTGCCGAAAACGAAACGAACCGAATGAGTGTGAAACTAGCCTGACGACCACAATGCAGCAGCGTTTCCAGAGGGATGAAAACAAGTATAAAGTGATTAAGAAAGTATTGCCTGTCTCATTATATATTTGATTTCTCAGATTTTTTAAAATTGCCATATTCAAGTTGTTTTTGATAGTATCCAAATCGAAACTGTACAAAAATGTCACATGTAAAACGTTTTCCAAGTGGGTGGCGCACAGTATTTATAAAAAATAAGGTAAAACTTTGTGGCTTGGACACACACAGAATCAGAGAGGTCTTAGCAGGTTATAGATATGAATATCTAAAATATAGATGAAGGCCACTCTGACCGCTTCCCGCAGATTGTTCTCTGTGTGTCCCAGCCCATACTGATTTAGAGCAAAAGCAAAAATACCATTTCATGGTGAATTGTTCACTTACTTGGTCAAAAATAATGATTGCAACTACCGTATCAGTTACTGAATCACATCTTGAACGTTCCATTAGGATGCAATTGATCATTTTGGCACTGTAAAATAGAAAGATAAGTTCAAGTTAATTTATAAGGAAAACTTTTGTATAATATCATATTTAACATTGGCATGAAAAAAGTTGGCGATCAAATGAAAACTACTCATTCAAAGAGGGTAAATAAATACAGCGATACTTAAGTACAGGTTAATTACAGCTGATTTTACAAGTCACACTGGCAAACAAGGAATCTTCCTTCTGCCGGTGTTTTTGCCTCACCTACTGTACTCATGCATGTAAGCATAAATTTAATCTTAATTTATTAATACTAATAAGGATATCATTTTGTTATAATTTATAATAAAATAGATTAACATTTCCTTAATTTCTATGTTTGTATCTTGTTTTTGGCAAATAAATTCATTCATTCAAAAAGGCTTATAGTTAGGTCAATGCTATAATGCCAGTAGAAAAGATAGGCCAACGGCGTTGCCGATTTTCTGTATTGCCACTGGCTCCTATAATAGTGAATAGCTGATTCGGAATAACATATCTGATGTAACCTAATATCAAATGTACATTCTCACACTTAAGCGACTCAGGTCGAGAAGAGACTCGACTCTAGTCGAGGGCATGTGTTTTAAAATGGTGAGGCCGCGGAGACTAAAATCGACTGGTCTGAGTGTCACCATTTGGAAAAACATGCTTTCTACTAGAGTCGCTAAGTGTAAGTTGACTCTTAGTGTTTGACTAATTTATTCTACAGGCACAGCCTACAGTTGCATATACAGTAGCAGAATGATTGTTGATCGGTTGAACATTGGTTTCAAGCCTCTACGTTTGTTTCTGTTCACACAGCATCACAATTACCAGTCTAGATCAGTGAGTGTAGAATGTAATTCTATACTTAAGAATTCTATTCTATATTGAAAATTCTATTCTATATTAAAAATTCTATCCTATATAAAAATTCTATTCTCTATTTTATATTCACTGGTCTAGACGGCGCAATATTTGCAATAGTGCTGATGTAATTTCCTTGAAATGCACTCAGAACTTTGAAAAGACTTCAGAAATCAGAAATAAACACACACCATATATTAACTCTTTGTCTAATGGTTCATCATATCTTCTCTTTCTCTATCATAAGTATAATAGCTAGTTGAAGTAAATCATATAGTTGGCTCTACAAAATTCCATTAAGTAGTGGTACAGCTTTTGGAAAAAGTTACTCCTAATCTTGAAAACATTTATGGGAATAGAATGTTAAATTTTCATATTTTTCAAGTATTTTTCCATATAATATAATGAGCCCTTTTTTATCTCCACCAACTGTTACTGAACATGTAATTGAGGAGGAACAATAATTGGTTGAAAATGCATGAAACTGATATTTGCCAATCCCGGGATCAGTCCCGGGATCCCGGGATTGATATTGGATAATCCCGAAATACCAGGATTAGAAATCAGTCCCGGGATTGACATCTCTACTCACGAATTGTTTTGACAGTAGCTTGTAATTCATCTTTCTTAATAAATGCTTGCATTTCACTACTCAGATCATTTTTCAATACATAAGTTTTGGCAAACATAGATAGCAATGTATTTAAATCGTTTTTTGAAACGAATTGTTCAATCCCCTCCATAAGATTTGTCTTTATTGTATTAGTCATTGCGGATAATCGATCTTCAAACTCTTGTTTTGTTATAACAATGTTATTCAATGCCTGCAAAGTTTTATCCAAATATTCCTTATCAACCAATAATGAATGAGTTTCATTTACTCTAGTAAATAGTTCTGTGCTAAGCTGTTTCAATCTGGTATTTAGATAATTTCTATCCAATACTTGCAAATTTTTAATCTTGTCTGAGATAACTTTCAATTTCTCATCCAAATAATTCTTGTCAACTTTATTATTGTTGATCGTATTCAAGTGCGATCTGAATATCTCTGTTGTTGATTTCAGATCATGTAGAGAATTCTCCAAATTGATAGATTTCTCTTTAACTCCCCTATCAATATTGTCAGATAACTGTTGTAATGTACTGAAGATGTGTTCCTTTTCAATCTCGTTCAATCCAATATTCTTAACTATATTAGATAATTGTGAATCTAAATACAAACGCAGAGATTCACTAACACCCTGTTGATTAATTGCCTGGATTATTCTCTCACTAAAACTGTCAAAATCTGGTTCATTCCATACAATCTCTTTCTTCGCAACAACCCTCTTGCTTTTACCTCCGAATCTGTGCACGCTCATTCTGCAACTAAACAATAATTTTACCTTCACATAATTCTTCTATAATTGATGCAATCTCAACATCATGACCTGAGTGTCCAGCAAGTTTTGATGATTTTAATAAATTAAGTCTCTGAACCAATTCATCATAGTTGTCATAATATTGGTAAATTCTATTGCTAGAAGTATTTTTTGCAAATTTCAACAACCCTGAACCTCTCTTACTTGCTTTTTCAACAGGAAACAGCATTTGAATTAAGCGAGACTTTACACCACTGTTACATTTCACATATCCTTGTCTATCCAAATGAACTTTTGTTATTGATAAAATCTTCTTGTATTTATTTAGATCTTTTTCATCGAAGAGATATGAATTTGGTCTTTAGGCAAATAACAGTTCTAATAGACCATGTGTAATTCGGAATTTTTCGCTATCAATATAAAAGAAGTAGTTATCAAAGCTAACAACCTACTCGCCCATAAAATATAATTTTTGGTCAGAATCATAGGAAATTCCATAAGGAATCGAGTTATCCAATTTTTCACTATGAAATGTATACAAATATTGTGCAAGCACTTGATTCTTTATCCTCTTTATTTTGCTGGTTGTATCACTCTCAAGCCTAGTTGAATTAAATATACTTGAATTGTTCATGCTTAGATCTTTTTCAGCTGCTGATGGTGATGCAACTTCTATTGTTTCACTAATATCATATTTTTTTCTCCTAGATCCATACTTTCTTCTTCTTTGTCTTCATCTTCTTCCTCTTCTTCTTGTTCCTCCTTTTTTGGTATGAAACTCTGATCGGATTGGTGTTAAGATTTAGTTTTCCCCATTTCAACTAGAGGTGTGATAATCGGTTTAAAAAGTTTTTCTCTGTAATCTTCAGATTGCTTTTCAAAATGTACAATGCTTCTATGTTTGTCTCTAATAACTTTCCTCAATTTCTTAATCTTATCAATTAGAGCAACGCTAGCATTTTGTCTTCTACGAGAGATCCTCATTCTTTCACTGCTACTCACTCTCTACTGAATGTCAATAAAGTTATCCAGACCCTGCCTATATTTTCCACTATTAGCTACACATTCAGTCATAATAGTAAGAAAACTATGCTTGTTAGAATTCCACATAATTTACTGAAATCTCTGAAGCAAATATCTTCACCCACATAGTCTCTATGTATTAATTTGAGTGATAATTGTTCAATTTTGAATTTAACAATCATATTTGCATTATCTCTGGTGAAATGTTTTTGTGTTGCACCATAACTTTGAATTAAATATGCTGTATCAATATTACGATGTCTACCCATAGTAAAATAATCCCTTATTTGAGGTGTGTGACTAAGTTGTAAATCGTCAAATATAACTAGAGAATATTGTGGTATATTGTTTAGGTGTGCAATGTTATCAGGGATATCATTCACATGAAATTCAATACCTTTCATTTTTGAAAAGACTTTTCTTAAAAACAAGTACTTATCTTGATATTGACTTTTAGTATTCAAATAAATATGTTTAAATCTCAATCCATTTTTGGAAAGAATCAAGTTGAACAATAAATTCGTTTTACCGCTTGCAGATGGGCCCACGATGAGAATTCTAGCATTAAGTGAGATCAATGCCCCATTCTTACACCATACAGGCTTTTCCTCTTGTGTAATTATCTCATCGAAGTTTACAATGACAAGTTTGTTCATGTTGAGAAAGTGAGATATACAAACAGAACTAAGTGTTTCTGGTTCACTCGCTAATGAAGCGTTTCTAGGTGACACACATACATGTACTCAGCCATTCAACATCTAGACATGTACCACATGCTATTACTTCACACTTCTCTATGACAAAATGAGAAATGAAAGAGCAAACATTCAATTCAAGCTTTTTTTATTTAAAAAACACACAATTTAAAGAATATTATAATGATTATTCACAACAGTGTGGATAGATAATTATACAATATACATTATTTACATCATATGATCTTACTCTAATTATTTACAACATATGATACAACAAATGTGGATGGATAATTATACAATGTGCATTATTTACATCATAAGATCTTACTCTAATTATTCACAACATATGATACAACAAATGTGTTTCGATAAAATTATACCATGTACATTATTCACAACATATTATCTTACTCTGATTATTTACAATCTTACTCTAATAAGTTCTCTCGACTTATGAATGATGGTTGTGGAAAACCAATCCATTTCACAAGCAACTTATCCTTATCTCGTCTCAATATTTTTTCTATCAAATGAACATCTCTTTCAGATTCATTCAAATGTGTTTTTTGAATTTCTTCTTGATAAAACCTACCCTGTATTATCTCACCACTAAGATCTTCTAATGAGTAAGAGATAGGTCTTGTGGGATGTATGCTCACAATTCGGGAATATTCGGGTTACCAATTCATTAGATATTTTTTATCAAATATCTGTTTCTTTTTAGAAATTCTCACAATATCACCTAGCTTATATTTTGGTTCCAACACTTTCAATTTGAATCGTCTATTAAATGCAGAGTTTAGTGATTCTAAAATGCGTTTACAATGTTTTTTAGTTACATCTTTAGGTCACATTCCAATGGAACTGTGTACTGTATTGTTATGATCATCTACAATATTTTGTAAGTTATTAACCCAGTTTTTACTCCCACATTCAGTTAAAGATCGATATATTTTTGATTTTATTGTATGATTAAATCTCTCAGCAATATTAGCTTTCTTATCAGTAAAAACAGAATAATGCTTGATATTTCACGACATTTACTATGTCCTCAATAATTAATGGGAGACATCTGGATTTGAACCAGAGTCTCCCATTTATTAGTCAAGCATTCTAACCACTAGACCACTTGATCATTTTATAAATTTGAATTTAATTCTTAATGTTAAGTTTCAAATAATTTTCATTGATCAAAAAAATTTGGTCCATTCTGGGATTTGAACCCAGAGTCTTATGCATGACAAGCAGACATGCTATCCACTACACCACAGAGACTTATAGTAACAATGCTATTTGATTCTTGATCTTAGCTTACTATGATCAAATTTATGAATTAATTAAGTTGATCTATTATTTTATTAATTAAGATTTATTAATAAGGTTGATCTATTATTTTATAAATTAATGAATTAAATAATAAATTGAATTATTAAAATATTTTAATAATATAATTCTTTCATTAATTAAGATTCATGAATAAATTATTATTATTAATTAATTAAGATTCATGAATAAGGTTGATCTTATTAAATCTAATTTAAATAAATCTAATTTATTTATCTTAAAAATAGGATCTAAATTAATGAATTAAATAATAAATTGAATTATTAAAATATTTTAATAATATAATTCTTTAATTAATTAAGATTCATGAATAAGGTTGATCTTATTGAATCTAATTTAAATAAATCTTATTTATTTAACTTAAAAATAGGATCTGATTCATGAACTCAATTAATCTAATAATATTCTTGAGATTTATCATTTTTAAAGAATATTTATCAAGAAATTATAACAGAATAATTTTTTCAAATACCTTAATTTTTTTCTTATAAATAGTAGCTGAAAATCATGTGTGATCAAAATAAAATCTATTGTAAAATTTGTGATGTTAATTTTACAATTAATTCTAATTTTAATAGACATTTAAAATCTAAAAAGCATCAAGTTAATTCATCTATAAAATATAAAAAATTCTTAGAATTAAAGAAATGGGCTGAAATGAATCATATTCATGATTATGATAGATTAAATGAAAAAGCATTATCAAAAATTAAAGAGGATTTTAAAATCAATGAAGATAATTATCAAATATTAAATTTTGAAAAACTTAAAGATATTGGAAAGAAATATGATGTTAATAATTTAAATAATTTAAGTAGAGAACAACTAATTAATAGATTGGAAAAAATTTAAAAAAATCCAAAAATTTTAAGGTTGAGAAATATAAATTATATTAAAAAATTAGCTGAAGAAAATAATATTAAAACAAATAATAAATCAAAGAAATATTTAATAAAAGAATTAGCTAAAAATATAAATGAATCATCAAATAATTATATAGTGGATATTAAAAATATAAATTCTAAGAATGATTTATTCAATAAATATATACTTAAAGTTTCTCCTGAAAGTAATAATATTAAAAGTTATTTAGAAATTTGTAGAAAAAATTTAACATCAATAATTGAAGAAAAATTTAAAATTCATAAAAGTATGAAAGGTCAATTGAATCTAGGTTGCACTTATGAAAGAAATTCTCCAACAGATAATACAATTCAAAAAACCATAAATTTTTTTCCAGTAATAACAGATCATATTTTAGATATAAATGAATTTATTGATAAACAATTTGAGAAAACTATTTTAAGAGAATCACAACATCAACCTAATGCAGGATCTGGATGTTCATTAGTTAGTTGTGATAAATTAATTTTAAAATTAAATAAAAACAATTCATTAAATGCAGGATCATATATTGATTTACCAGAAAAAATAAAAAATAAAAAGCATGTATTAATTTTAAAAATAAAGATAATTATTGTTTTATTTATTCAATTAGATGTGCAATAGATATTTTCAATAAAAATAAATCAGAAGATCCACATAGAACTAAACAATATGAAAAATATATATATGTGATGCGATCTGAGAAACCATGCCTTAAGTCGGATTTTGAGATTTTCGTTTTTTTGCCTTTTTTGATAGAGCTAGAAATTTTGAATCTTTCAATGCCAGGTTCATGTCTCTATCTTAAAAAATGAAATTTTCATGATTTTTTGGAATTTATCTCTCAAATACGTAACTTGTGGGAAATTCGCTTGAAAGTTTTTGCACTAGAAAAATTCATAACCCTCACATGCTTAAAGATAAGTGTATCATATAGGTACTCAAAATGTTCAGTACATCATGTAGAATAATATTATGGTAACCAAAAAATTTTCAAAAGAAAATTCTGCTATGTGTAAAATAGTGAAAACCTTAAAAATGGAAAGCGCTTAATTTCAATGCTGACATGAGGAGGTTTTTTCAAATGAAAGTCAGAGTTGCAATCATGATTTTTTTCCAATGAATTCAGGATATTATTAAAACACAAAATCGAACTACACAATCTAAACTTGAATGTAATAATAAAAAATAATAGTGATAATGAATTAGTTAGCATAGAACATTGTACAATTTAAAAGATTAATTACTGATAGAGAATAGATATTATTTTATCTCAATCAAACTAAAACCATTTCTACAACTGACAATAAAACATAGAAAAGCCTAACATAATAATTACTGTTACTGTGACTATAATAACTACAGGGAATAAAGAATAAAAATGTATTATCATGAAAAAATAATAAAAATTACTAACCTAGCCTCAACTTGAATAGTAATTAATTTCAAATATATGACATTGAATTACTAATCTATTACCATCATTTCATCATACTCCCTAACAGAATTACTACTAAATAAAGTTACAGATAAAGGGGAATATTTTTACAAGTCAGTCATCTTCTTTAATAAACTACTAATCTATTTTCTTGGGTCGGCCACACTTTTTTTTCTGAGGTGGTTCAGATGGACCAGATATAGGTTCATCTTCATCACCATACTCAGTCACTGTTTGTGTTGGTGATGGGCAAATTAGATCTGCAGATTCTGGGGTGCAATATTCCCTGATTTTTTCAAATAAATACTTCTTCCTGGCCTCAGTCAACCCCTCTGGATATACCTGATTTGGGTGTTGATTCTCTGAGGGAAGCAGCCCAATTGAAACTTTTGTGCCTTCACTGTCAATATCATTCAAGCACTGAATCATCCCCAAATCATCATTTTTAAACATGAAATGCGAGTATGAACTGATTTGAGGAATTTTCTTCCACCCAAGACTTGTGAAGTAGCTTTGCCAGTCAAAGAAAGGCACTATCACCTCCCCTTTTTCATTGCCGGTTTTCACAGCTTTATTTATCTTGGAGAAAGGAGTACTATCTTCCACTATTTTCACAACATCATCCAAAGATGATGCTGCTGTGACTCTAAACTTTTTCTTAAATAGGCCAAATGCCCAATCACACGAGAATTTCGTGTGCCCTACTGGTAGGAAAGAAATTTGAATTGTCTTATTAAGTTTCTTTTGTACCCTCCAATTTAGATAGGACATGAGAATGTTGTTTTTATTTTGTGCCACACAGTTGTCAGCATGCAATAGCATGTCAGTTTCACCATTTCCAAAGTTTTCGAAATAATGATGGAGCATGCTGACAAGAGCATTTGCTCCTTTAGAAACTACAACTGCCTCAGGAATGAGGTAGTTTTGTTGCTGCGCTTTAGTCTCACACATTATACCAAATATTCCTATTTTGTATGGTGCCAAGAAATATATGGGTCCAGGTTGAAGGGGATTTGAGGGAATGAAAATCTGTTGGGCCATATCAAATGAATAATGGCAGGATCCCTCAAAAGAACATGGACCTTGAAGGGGTTGGGTGAAATCATGCTCCTGTTTTTTTGTTTTTTCTATAGAATCACGGTAGAATTTTCTTTCCTCCATGACCTTATTCAAGTGATTGGACATATCTTGAACTATTTTCATTTTTGCAATTTCTGAGACAAATCGTAATTGTTT
Organism: Nilaparvata lugens; assembly: GCF_014356525.2. Classification (NCBI taxonomy): domain Eukaryota; kingdom Metazoa; phylum Arthropoda; class Insecta; order Hemiptera; family Delphacidae; genus Nilaparvata; species Nilaparvata lugens. The sequence continues at coordinate 67,532,790 of NC_052518.1, read as the reverse complement.
CAAAGTTGTATAGTTGCTCTGACATTTTCTACACAAATCGGATTTGGGGCTCTGAATTATAATATCAGGGCAAAACTGAATCCACAACCTTCTAAATGACTGGAGTGACACTTCTTTTTCATGTTTCAAATTGCAAATTTCCTTATACAAAGAGTAAATAGCTACTTTTGTATCGCTTGTTGGGAGCAGCTTTACTGTATAATTGTATTGATTGGCCTGTCGGCCAGGAAGATAGAGGGCATTTTGCTCTGCATAATTTTTTATGAATTGGACCACATCTTTTACTATGTCAAATGTTAGAGAGTGTTTGGGATGGTTTCCTGTATTTCCATGCATTTTTTCAACAACACCACACTCATTGAAAACCTTTCTCAATCTTTTCAATCGTTCTCTAGAGAACGAATGACAAAATAAGAATGTTTCTTCACAAACTTCTAATCCATTCATCATAAACCTGGTTCTTAATCTCTTACGAGCGTTTGAAGCTTTCTTCAACCCTACAGTCTTTTCTGTCGTACAGCACAGTACACGTAATCTGCCCAATACAATTAAATCTAACTTGTTAACATGCCCTTCATAATAATCTAAATTATGATTTTCATTTCGAATGTCCTTATAGTCCTTAACTGAAAAAAAATCACTGCATTGTTTTCCCTGTGTCTGTTTACAACCACAACCTTTAGTTTTAAAGTCACCAATAACTGTCTCTTCCTTATCAAGAGTCTGTTCTGTAGATGGATTGATTTCATTATTGGAATTGGATTCTTCTATCAAATTTCCAGCTGCATCTTCCTCATCAATTGTAATGTTGCCATGAAGAGATGATACAATTTCTGTCAGGGAGACATCAATCACCATACCATCCACGATTTCATCCTGAAATCAGGATCAACTTATTAGAGTTTTGAAGACATTAGGTACTTGAGCTGTAGGGTGATTTTGTGAACTGTGCTGTACGCAGACTGTTTTAAAAATAAAAGTTACATGGAAAGAATACATTATGCTATGACTGAGATTGAATGGATGAATGAATACCATAGGCTACGATAGTAATAATTGACAATTATTTGTATGTTTACTTACAGTGATTGGAATGTCAAGTGATTCAATCAACAGCTCCTTTGAATTATTTTCACTTTTTTCTTCATCAGAATCAGACGAAACGTCTGAATCTGAATCACATTGTCGATCAAAATAATCAGTAAACACTCCATGAAGTTCTTCACTTAAATCCGAACCTAATGTGCAGGTATTTAAATAATCTAGAATTGCATTTTCACGTGTATCGCCTTCCATTTCTAACATCAAACTAACCTATTCACAACTTATTTACTCAAAGAGCAAGCATAAACAAAAACAAGCCTTAAGTTGCTATGGGGATTTAACATTGCCGACATAAGGCATGATTTCCCCAGAGTGTCATATGTTTTTAAAATTGTTTTCTAGTATTAAAAGAAATTGTTGGTAACACTGAAACCGACACTAGCACGTAGTTTATAAACTGATCCAACAGATGGCATGATAATCTCAAAAACGAGATTTCTGACCTATGATGACATTATGAGCTCTGTAGAGAAATTCACTCTGCTGACTTAAAGCATGGTTTCTCAGATCGCATCACATATGATGATATTTTTAGTGAATTAGAATTTCCATTATCATTAAAAGATATTAAACTATTTGAAAAAAGGACTTTTAAAAAATATAATGATTATCCTACAATTTCAATCAATATTTATACACTTGATACTGATAATGAAAACATAATACCATTACAAATTTCTGAGATTCATGATTCTGAATTAGAAGTTAATTTATTATATTTTAAAAAAGATAACAATTCTCATTATTGTCTAATAACTGATATGAGTAGATTAGTAAGTAAACAAATATCAAACCATAATGGTAATATTTTTGTTTGTAGAAGATGTTTATCACATTTTCATTCAGAATATAAATTGGATGAACATTTAGAAATTTGTAAAAATCATGAAGCGGTTAAACCTATTATGCCACAAGAAAGATCAACAGTTTATTTTAAAAATTATAATAAAGAAATTGAACATCCATTTGTAATTTATTTAGATTTTGAAAGTATATTACAAAAAATTGATCATTGTAAAAATAATCCAAATAATTCTTCTACAACTAAAATTCAAAAACATATTCCATATTTTTTTACAATTTATTTAGTTAATAGAGCAGAAAATATATTTTATAAACCAATTTGTTTTAGAGCTAAAAATGAAGATGAATTAGAAAAAATTCCAGAATATTTATTTGAAAATTTAGAAAAAAATAGCATACAAATATAATTCTGAAAATCAAATTCCAATGGAATTAACTAAATATGAAGAAATAGAATTTCAAAAAACTAAAATTTGTCATATTTGTGAAAAACTTTTTAATGATGATATAAATTATGAAAAAGTAAGAGATCACTGCCATTTAAGTGGAAAATATATAGGTGCAGCTCATTCAATTTGTAATTTGAATTTTAAACTTCCACAAACTATACCTATTTATTATCATAATATGAGTGGATATGATACTCATTTATATATAAGAGAGTTATCTAAAAATATAAAAAGGTAGATCTTATAGCTAATACTGATGAAAAATATATTAATTATTCAGTCAAATCAGGATATTGTTATGAATTTGGTGGAGATAATAAACCAAGAAAAAATATAAAATTTTCATTTGTTGATACATTCAGATTTATGGCTTCATCAATTGAAAAATTAGCAAAATCACTAAAAAAAGAAGATTGTAAGCATATAAATAATTTTATAAAAAATGGAAAAGTTTTAAATGAGACTATTAAAAGAGAAGATAATGATGAAGATCACATTTTTAATATTTTAAGTGGTAAAGGAATATTTCCATATGAGTTTATTGATGATTTTGAAAAATTAGAATATAATAAAATTTTAGAACAAGATAAGTTTTATAGTTGTTTAAATCATGAAGGTATAAATACAAAAGATTATTTACATTATAAAATGGTATGGAATAAATTAAAAAATAAAAATTTAGGAAATTATTCTGATTTATATAATATACAAGATGTATTATTATTAGCTGATACATTTGAAAATTTTAGAGATTGTTGTATAAATAATTATAAATTAGATCCTGCTCATTATCTAACAGCTCCATCATTAGCAAGGGATGCAATGTTAAAACTTACAAAAATAGAACTAGATTTAATACATGATTATAACATGTATTTAATGATTGAAAAAGGAATTAGAGGTGGTATTTCACAATGTATAACTAGATATTCTAAAGCAAATAATAAATATATAAAAAATTATAATCCAAATAAAAAACAAAATTATTCATTCTATATCGATGCGAACAATTTATATGGTTGGGCCTTATCACAAAAATTACCATATAAAGATTTACAATTTATAAATTCAGATATTAGAAATTTGGATGAATGGGAAGATATAATTAAAAATTATGATGAAAATGATGATGTTGGATATATTTTTGAAGTAGATTTAAAATATCCAGAAGAATTGCATGATAATCATAAAGATTTACCTTTAGCTCCTGAACATTATAATAAAAGATTATGTACAACTCTTTATGATAAAAATAATTATGTTGTTCACATTAGAAATTTAAAATATTATTTAGAGAAAGGTATGATTTTAGAAAATATTAATAGAGTTCTAGAATTTAAACAAAGTAATTTTATGGAAGAATATATAAATTTTAATACAAATATGAGAGCTAAAAGTAAAAGTGATTTTGAAAAGGACTTTTATAAACTTATGTGTAACAGTGTATTTAGAAAGACAATGGAGAATGTAAGAAATAGATTAGAAATAAAATTAGGTGATGAAGAATTGTCATACAAATTTTCTAAAAAATCTAATTTTAAAGGATTCAAAATATTTGATGATGATTGTATTGCTACATATTTTCATAAACAAAAGGTTAAATTTGATAAACCAATTTATATTGGATTTTCAGTTTTAGATTTATCTAAATTATTAATGTATCAATTTTATTATGATAAAATTAAAAAATATGATCCAGATGCTAATTTATTATACATGGATACAGATAGTTTCTTTTTAGAAATGAGTAAAGATCCTTATGAAATAATAAAAAATAATCAAAAAGAATTTGATACAAGTGATTATGATAAGAATCATGAATGTTATAATGATAAAAATAAGAAAGTAATTGGAAAATTTAAAGATGAATTGAATGGTATACCTTTAGAAGAGTTTTGTGGATTAAGATCTAAATGCTATAGTTATATGTTCTCAAATAATAAAAATGAAGTAAAATGTAAAGGTATTAAAAAATGTTTATTAATGAACAAAAATATAAAATTAGATGAATTAGATGAAAATACTAAAAATAGATACATAAAAATGGAAGATTTTAAGAAATGTTTATTTGAAGATAAAGAAGAGTATAGAGAAATGAATTGTATTAGAAGTTATAAACATGAATTAAACACAATGAGTTTTAATAAATTAGCTTTAAGTTCAGAAGATGAAAAAAGATACATATTAAAAGATAAAATAAATACTTTACCATGGGGTCATAAAAATATAAAATAATAAATAATTTTTAAAAAAATTTGGAGGAATGAATTTTTAAAAAATAATTTTTTTAATAAAATGATTTTTTTCAAAAAATTTGATATTTCATTCATCGGAATATATTAATGAAGAGCTATTTAAACCAAATCCTAATTTTCTTTTAGCCCACATTGTAGGAGCAATAACTAAATCCATAGCTCTTTCATTTAAAGTAGCATCTTTTGAAAATAAACGATTTAAAGCTTGATCTTCTAATTTTTTATCAGCTATCCATCTTTGTTCTGGAGTTCTATTATTTGAATAAAATATATCATGTTTCTTACAAAATTCATCAGTTGGATTAATTCCTTTATCACCTCTTTCTAATCTTTCTTTAAGTTTTGTTCCTGGACCACAGAAATTTGCACCTGGATAATAGAACTCTAAAGGTAAATTATTTATAATATCACTAACTAAAAGTACAGTTTCTATAACATTTTCAGGTAATAAAGACATACATCTAATTAAATATTTAGTACTATTTGGTGTATCAATTATTTTTGTATGTCTATCATTCATAAATTTAACTAAGGACATTTTTTCATTATGAAAACTATTATTTCCAGCATTTTCTTGAGCTGAAATATAATTAAGTCTTTTAACTAATTCATTTAAATTATTTATATATCTATATTCAATTGGTTGATGATTAAATTCTAATACTCCAGATCCTTTCTGATTAATAAGTTCTTCCCAAATAGTTTTAACTAATTTCCATTTTTTACCTTTACTTGATTTTGGTTTTCTACTTTTTGGATCATTATTTTGAAATAGAGAATAAGTTTTTATCATGATGTTCTTATAATTATTCCAATCATCATTTGTAAACATTTCTCGTTCTAAATAATCATTTCTAGTTAAAAGTCTCCATAAACCTTCTGTACCTTCATATTTTTCTTCATTTTCATTATATTTTATTATAAATAAATAAATAAATAAATAAAATTTTATTGTCATCAAATTCATGGAACACAGACAACGTCAAATATCAGGTACAATACAATAATAATGAAAAAACAGTGTCACATAACAGTCTTTAGGTAATAATGTGTGTCAATAATCAATCATTAAAGCTTTAAATTGGTGAAATTGAAATACAGGTCACAGTACAGTACTATTAAGATATAAAGACATTCACTAGCACAAGTGTAAATATACATCTGGTAACTATAGAGAAATTACATTTTCAAGGAATTCATTGATACAATAGAAAGGACTTAACAGAAGCCATTTGCATAATCTACTTTTGAATCTTTTATCTGACTCTGATATGAGATCTGTAGGAAGTTTATTAAATAATTTTATCCCAATTGTATCATAGCTGTTGGCTGTCTTAGAAAGTCGGTGGTATGGCACATCAATTCTGTCACAGTTTCGTGTATTATAAGAATGAGTATCGAGTCTCAGATTTAAGTTAGAAATGTTCTTTTTAATGTGTAATAAAACTATGTATATGTAAAAATTCACTATTGTCATTATGTTGAGCTCAATAAAAAGGGATTTGGCATGAGCTAATCTATTGGAACTTGTTAATTCTCTAACCACCCTTTTTTGTAATACCAAGATTTTTTCAATATGACTACTGTTACCCCACAAGAGTATGCCATAGGTAGCAATGCTCTGGAAGCATAAATATCATCTATATCAACAGTCATAGGATAATTACCAATTTTCCATTCTTCAATATCTTCATCATACCAAATAACAAATTGTTTATCATGTGCTCTTGGTAAAAATTTTGAAGCAATTGATCCAATATTAATAATAGATGATTCCATGATTTTTTTCAAAGATTTATTAGTTTTAAAAGTTTCTTTTTCAGGTGTTATTGGATCTTCAATTGTAGATGTAGATTCATTATAATGAAAATCATTTTCATCTTCATCTTCAAATTGAATTTTTTGAAATGGAGTACTAACTATGTTTGGATTAAAAATTTGAATATCTTTTGAATTTTCAACTTTTCTATCATCATCATTAATTCTATTTTCTTTTAAAGCATTAATAATAGGTTCATATTTCTTTTCTCTTTCTTTTAATTCTAGTCCTTCATGAATATGATTAGATTTAAACTCATCTTTAAGTTTTTTTTCTAAATCATAAACATATTTAGCTTTAGATAATGATATTACATCATTTTTTGGATTTAATAATAATTCATCAAATTCTGCTCCATTATATGGATCTTTTTTAATAAGTTTACTCTTTTGTTCAATTTTATCTCTTTCTTTTATTTGTTCTTTTTCACCTTCTTTGAATCTTTGTAATAAATCTTTTTCAATTTGATTTAACTTTTTCAAATCTTCATTTTTTAGATCCTTCATTTATAAATAAAAAAAATTATTATTATTTAAAAAAAAGTTAAATAAACGTTTTTAAACTTTTTTAAACGTTAATTTTTTATAACGTTAAATGTATGTTTTTGAACGTTAATTTTTTAAACGTTAAATGTATCTTTTTGAACGTTAATTTTTTAAACGTTAAATGTATGTTTTTGAACGTTAAATGTATGTTTTTGAACATTAATTTTTTATAATGTTAAATGTATGTTTTTGAACGTTAATTTTTTATAATGTTAAATGTACGTTTTCTATTTAATATATCATTTTTCAACATTAGTTCATATTTTCCATCATTTGATTTTCTAGTCATATCTATTGTAATAAATCCATAAGGTTCATCCCAACATTTTTTACATAAATTTTGAAATTTATCAAAACTCATCTCTGATCCTACATGATCATCATAAATTCGTTTAGTATAATATTTATTTTGTTTAAAAACAAACAATAAATTCACATTATTTCTTATAACTCTTAAATCTAAATGACTATAACTTTGACTTAAATAGATACATGAGATATTTTTATGTCTTCCTCTAATAAAATATTCTTTGATTTTTGTTTGTTCTTCCATTAGACAATCATCAAATATAATTAATGAATTTTCATTACATTCATCTATTGAAATTAAATCATCACAAGAATTATAGAAAAAAGCTATTTTATTATTAATTTTATTTTCAATTTTTTGATAATGTTTTTGTAAATCTGTATATGATCTTTGTTCTAGTGATTTACTAAAAACATAAAGATATAAAAATTTTAAACCACTTTCTTTTTTATAAATTAAATTTAATAATAAATTAGTTTTTCCACTACCAGAACTACCAATAATAATAGCTCTCAATGGATGTGGTAATAATGAATTATTTATTTTTTCTTCATAAAAATTTGTTATATCCATTATTATTATTTAAAATTATTTTATTATAAATGAAATTATTAAAAATAAGTGGTTCAAATTCTAAATTGAGATTGCATCTGGAGCATCCATATATATCAATAAAGAAGATAATTATAAATTAACATCATTAGGATTTTATTCTGATAACAATATTTATAATTTAAGAGAAGATGGTCAAATATATTATAAAGAAAAGAAAGAAAAAATTATAAAACTATTAATTTTCCAAAAAATTACTATACTTTAGAAAGAATACAAACACTCATAAATATTCATATGGAAAATGAAGATTATAATGTTATTATTAGTAGAGATGATAATAAAATTCAATTTATTACATCTCATTATCTATTTGGATTTTCAGAATCAATAAAAAATTTATTAGGATTAACAAAAAATGATATAATTTATCGTGATACATTCTATAATGAAAAAATTCAAAATTTAAGATCAGTTGATGTAATTGAAATACATTGTAATTTAGTAGAAAAGAGTCTTAGTAATCATGAAAATCATTCACATAAACATAATGAGAAAGAGTTACTATATCAATTTTTTCATAATACAATTAGTGGATCTAAAATTTCAATTCAACCAAATCATAAAATATTTGTTCCATTGAAAAAAAATTTACATAAAATTCAAGAAATAGTAATTTCAATTACTGATCAAAATAATAATTTAATAGTAAATCCTGATGTAAATAATATTATTTATTTAGGTCTTAAAAAATAAAATATATAAAAAAATTTTTATAATTAATGAATAAGATATTTGATGAGTTTTTTGGTGATATAATTAAAAGTGAATACAGGACTATAAATCCTGTTAGTGAATTAAATTTTAATTCACCAAATAATTTTTAAAATAGATCATGGAGACTCATTTTATAATTCTAAATTTCAAATTCATGTAACTGGTAAATTAATTAAAAAAGTTGGAGGAGGTGATTATGAAGATGATTCAACAATTAAATTGATTGATAATTTTTTACCATATCTATTTTCAAGAATTGAATTGAAAAAACATAATACATTAATTGATTTTGTTGATTTTCCAGGAATTACAAGAACTGTTAAAGGATTAGTAAGTTATCATAATTCTCAAAAACAAACAATTAGTAATACAGGATTTGTTTCTAAATTTACTAGTGGAAAATTTGAAATATTATGTACATTAAGTCAATTAGGTTTAGGATTTTTTGATCATCTTAGATATCCAATGTTCAAAGGAGGATTTGAAATAATATTTACCAGATCTGAAGATAATGATGCTATCTTTAGATGGAAAGATACAACACAAGGAGCAATTGAACCACAAGAAGGAAAAATAGTTATTGAATCATTTACTTTGAGAGTTCCAATAGTGGAATTCCAAATATTGCAAAAATACAAATCATTAATAATTTAAAATCATTGAGCGATGAAAAAAAATTAAAATATGATTATTTTCAATGGCAAACCATTGATAAAAAAGGAGTTTTTGGATCTTCTTTTAGTTTTGAAATAACTAATTCTTTTAGAAATGTTTACAATCCTAAATTTATAATCATATGTCTACAAACTGATAAATTGAATGATCAAAAAAAGAATCCTTCAACATTTGATCAAGTTAAATTGAAAAATGCTATAGTTAAAATAAATGGTGAAAGATATCCAAATGAATTAGAAAATATAGATTTTCAAAATAAAAATACATCTATTCTCTATGATATGTACCAAAACTTTAGAAGAGTCATGTTCAGAGATGATTATGTATATCTTGGATATGAAGAATTTATAAATACATATCCAATAGTTGTAATTGATACACATTTACATCCAACAAATGTAGGAAATACTAAAAATGATATATTGATTGAACTTGATTTTGCATCTCCTGTAACTGCTCCAAATAATAATAATGGAACAATAGCTTATGTAATTGTATTTTCAGAAATGCATTTTATATATGATATTAATAGAAATACTGTTAATATGATTTAAATTTTTTTATAATAAATGGATTTAATAAAACATAAAGTCAATTTATCAGAAAGACAAAAAAATAATTTTAGAATAGCACAAAAGAAACATAAAACTATAACAATAGGATTAAAATATGATCAATTATCATCAGGTGAAAATGAAATTTTATTAACTAATGTACAATATAAAAATTTAAATAAAGCTTTAAAAAATAAAAAAGGTATAAGATTATCCTTATTATATAATCAAATTGGTAATGGTCTATCAAATGATTTAATAACAAAAGCTGAAAATAATATTCCTTTAGTTAAAACTGTAACACCTTATTTAAGAAATGATTTAGCTCCTCTAATTAAAGAAAAACTTGTTCCTTGGTTACATAATCTAATAGATAGAGAACTTGATGATATTATTAAAAATGATCAAACAGGTAAAGGACTTAAATCTTTTATAAATAAAAAAATTGATTCAATTTATTCTAATTTACTTAAAAAAAAACAAAAAATAACTCCATTATCTATTAGTGATTTAAAAATTAATCGAGAAAATTGAAATATTTTAAAGGAATTTTTATGAGAGATAATCTCCCAATTGATAAACCATATGATATTGAATGTGGAATTATTAATTTAGATAGTATGTTTTCTACAGGAACACATTGGACTTGTTATATGAAAAAAAAATAATGTACTTTATTTTGATAGTTATGGAAATGCTAATCCGCCATTAGAATTACAAAATATTATTGAATAATAAAATTTTTATTTCAACAGATGAAATACAAAACGATTATGATCCACCAATATGTGGACATCTTTGTTTATATGCTTTGAAATTATTTTCAGAAGGATGTAATTTAAAAATAATTTCACAAAAAATTTTTAATAATAAATATGGTTTCTTATCATTCATTGATATATTTAATCAATTTGGTGATGATATAAAATCAGAACAAAAATTTGAAATTGATGAATTACAAAATATTATAAAAGAATGTAAACATAAAATTGATAATATAATGAAAGAGTCTATAACATTGGATTATTTTAAAAATTCTATAAAAAATATAGATGAAAAACTTAATGAAGAGTTTATAACAATGGATTATTTTAAAAATTTTATGAAAAATTTAGATGAAAACCTTAATAAAGCTATTCATATCTTATTTGAAAAACTTGATAAAAGTAGTATAGATAGAAATCAGGATACATATAATAATCTTAAAAATGAAATAAATGATAAATTAAAAGATTTTACAATTCAGGAATCGATCATGCAGGTCCCTTTAGTCTTCTCATGGGTACCAAAAAGTCTTGCATCTTCATCAAGGCTTGTCTAGCCATTTTTGTGTGCATGGTTACTAAGGCAGTCCATGTCGAAGTGGTCTCAGAGCTCACAACCAAGGCTTTCATTGCCGCACTCATCAGATTTTCATCTCGTTGTGGGATTCCTCACTCAATATACTCAGACAACGCAACCACATTTGTCGGCACAAACAACGAACTACAAGAATTGCATCAATTTCTCGTATCAGAGAAAACACAAAAGGACATCTACAACTACACATCAGTGCTCAACATTAATTGGCATTTCATACCTCCACAAGCACCGTCGTTCGGTGGTTTATGGGAAAATGCAGTCAAAAACTTCAAGAAAATATTCAAGGTGGTCACATTCGACAAAACGTTCAACTTTGAAGAGATGTCAACATTCTCAGCTCAAATTGAGGCAATCCTCAATTCGCGCCCTCTAGTTCCACTTTCGGAAGACCCTCAAGATCTTCACTACATATCACCAGGTCATTTCTTGATCGGTCGCCCACTCACAGCATTACCATTTCTCAACCCACCCACCACCCATCAAGATAACAGATCTCGTTGGAAGATTCTGCAAAACATCACTCAAGATCTCTGGGACAGAGTATCTCATCACATTACAACGCAAAAACAAATGGCTTTCAACTAAAGACAATGTCACAGTTGACACAATGGTCTTACTAAAAGACCAGTACCTTCATCATGGCGCCTAGCCAGAGTTGTAGACACCCACCCAGGAAAGGATGGGAAAGTCAGAGTCGTCACCATACAGACCACCACTGGTCGTTTCAAACGTGCTATTTCAAGCATTGCACCTCTTCCTTCATTCGAAGAAGAAGATTAGTTCATCATTGTTTTACATTCGTCAACTTGTACAGTTTTTATCGTCATTATCTTGCATCCAGTTTTTTGTTTTGTGTTCGTTTCATTGCATCATCACATTCGCAGCTGTTCTTTTACATATTTCATTTTACGGCCTTATTCTACCTTGGTTTCAAGGCGAATAGTCCTTCGTGGGGGAAGAATGTGAAATCTCAGCTTCTCATTAACTTGTTTCACCATTTTTATCGTCAAGGTGTGTCAATTTTGTACATTTTGTCTTATCACTTTGTCAGCATCGTTTCAGCAGCTGATTCAATTGATCGACACCTCATTTGAATCGACCGCCAATTTCGCAACTGCCATCAATCAATCCCACCGCCATCTTTATTTGGTCATCTGCATCATACTATTTCTGCGTATATTTCATTGTATATTTGTATCTATTCGACGTCAACGTATTTATTGGTTTATTTCATATATTTGCCAATGCTCAACATTCATCTCCACAAGATTTACATTCATAATTTGCACATGCATTCATGTGTTTCTGGTCACGCACGTTGCACTTTACTTTTCGGCTTCTGCCGGGCACTCTCAATTCCAAATTCAACAGGTCAACATTGTCATGGGGTAGGCTCCCGTTTTCAAGTTTATTTAAACTTCCCAGTCATTCATAACAGTTCAAAAGTGTTTTCAATGTATTCATCAAGGAATACCGTCAATGCCAATATATCATTCATCGAATTCGTAAGACCATTTCAGTAAATATCTCAACTTTAGGACTCAGTGCCAAACTTGCCATGCTTTCACATTCAATCACTTCAAACGTTTATTCTCAAGAACTCTCATCATTAATTATCAATTCAACATAAAGCATAGGCTCACACAATCATGAACTGTTATTTCAAACTGCAATTTTCATTAGTTTCAATGGTTTTGTAACACTTGGTTCTGCATTCCTTCCATCTGGCTGACAACCAATTCGAGGCATTTCTGTCATATAGAATGTACTCAATCTACATTCAATCAATTCAACAATTCAATCCAACTTCAGCAACAAACTTTCATCATAGGCTCTAGACATCAAGTTAGAGACCCTTCAACTAGTGTGTTCCAGAAACGATCCAAGCATCCCAACATACGTTGGACACTAGAGTCAGCCAGGTCATATATCAAAATCATAAAGATATATTCTGCAGTATTCAATTAATTAGCAACATATTTTCACCGTTAAACCAGCCAATTCACGGTTACATTCATGCAGTTGGTTCACATAACCTAACTTGCCCACTCATACTTAGCCATCCAACATGCACATGTAGAATTGAACTTTCATCAATTGCCTTCATTCATCGTGGATTAGAGTCAGAACATTCATTACACCCAGTGAATTAGTCATTGTGCACCAAGTTCATAAACTGTCCGGTCAAAAACATTCATTTCGTGCATCATCGTCCAAATTCGTCATAGTTCAACTGCGATTCAGTTCAGTCACTCATCATTCGACTCCAAGAGGACTTCATCCGTGCCCAATGACGTTAGATTCAGCCAAGCAGAGCCAGTATGGGGGTACGGCCGCATATGGGACAGACCAGCTCTTCCCTCACCAGGTTTCATTTAAGATACATAAATTTCAATTCATTTAACAATCTTATTCATGGCCCCTTTTCTCAGAGGCATTTATTAATTCATATTTCATGGTAGCTCCCATCTATTTGCAGCATAATTTTCACATGACAGTGTTCATAAACACTTGTACATTTTTCTTGCTTCAACGATTATTATTATTCATAATTCTAACTGAGGTTGGGTCATACAATTATCAGCATATGAAATATAATATCAGAGTCAATCACGCATTGCTCTACCAATGGATATTATATGGCACCTTCAACATTTTTGTACATTATTTACTAAAACTTAATAAGGCGGTTTCAACTGTCCTCACAGTCATCTTACAGAGCATCCCTAGTTGTTGTTTCTGTACCTTCCACCAAGCATTATTGGTTTTGAAGGCTTCATTAATTATTGATTCACTGACATCTCATAAGATTCAGGTTTCCATCTCACATATGAGACTTTTTGTAACATCAAGTTACCAACATTCAATTTTGTATACCATATCTAATCATTAGTTATTAGGTCAAGTACATTTATTACATTTATTCATTTATTGTGTTTTGCAAAGATTATTCATGAAACTTTATGACAAGTTATCATTCAATTCAAGATTTTATTTATCTCAATTCAATTATTTTTCAAACATTATTTAATATTTCAAGTTGTGATACTTATTTCAATTTCAATCATTCCATTAGCGATTTTGGAAGTGCATTTATTATTATTATTCTACTTATTCATGCAATTATTTATAGTATTAAGTTGTATTCTTATTACTCAAATCAATTCAATTTCAAACCTCACAGAAGGTCAATTCCTACATTCCTACATTATTCTTATATCTATGGAAATAGGTCAATTCATTAAATACAAGCGGTTTCGAGCATTCAATTCATTTATTCAGATTTTCATCAACATTTGTACTGCAATTAGTCTTAAGCATTGCACAAGGCAATTCAATAAATATCAATTGTATTATATATTCTTACATTAATTCATACATTAAGATCCTACTACATGCTTAGAGGTATTTTCAACACAACAGCAAATAAACATATTTATTTGTCTGTCATTCAGCGTCCTGAGCTGTTTTCATTTCATTCACAGATACATTATTGTATTCTGTCATACCAGAGAGAACGAGAACCAGCGCACTCAAGTGGCTGTTTCTCTGCATTGAATTTATGTGATTCTGGACTGACATTGTCTAACCTAGACAGTTACTTCAACATCTACATTATTCATTGTCTACAGTCTACTATCTCACAATTCGGAGTTACGCCTGAATTAGGCCCAGATATCTCAGCAATATGAATCAAGAAATATTATTTATTCAAATCATTCCAATATCAGTTATTACTCACTTTGAGATTCTGTAGAGAATGTGTTGATAATCTGTCAATATCAACTCGATACTCTGAAACAAATTATGATAAATTACTAATCATAGATTTTCATTTAACAGAAACACATGTGTGAGAACTCCTCCATCACTCCACTACTGGGGAGGAGGCGCGGGAGGAGCGGGAGGATGATGATGATTATTTTTTTTCACTCATCAATAGGCCGTCACCAAAACCATGGATGCCTCTCTGCGAGTTGGCGGAAGACATTCCACACAATATCATCTCTGCGTGTGAAGAAACAAATCATCATGGTAGAAGAATTATATTAAAAATAAAAATTGCTTCTACAAAGAAAATCTCTGAGGTATATCTACCTCAGAGATTTTCTTCCACAATTAATCCAACAAAAGTTGCTAAATTCAATAACAACTGTAAAAATTTAGCAATAGTGGTGAAGCATGTCACTGCCACATAGAGTGACATTGAGATTGTTAAAATTTAACAATTTTATTGTCATAGCATGTTGCAGTGGGATGCTTTACAAGTAGTATGTGATGTGAATATTGTAGTGAATAATAATAATAATAAATTGTAATATTGTTTTTGTAAAAATTGTTTTTAATTCTCACCTGTTTTTTGTGTCAAAGAAGATGTAGAATAGTACACTGTTCATGCAAGAATAGATCCTCTTGTAACTGAGCAGTCAATGAATGTGGAAGATGTAGAATAGTACACTGTTCACGCAAGAATAGATGCTCTTGTAACTGTGCAGTCAATGAGTGTACGGTCACAAGAGAAGCTATTTTATAGTTGCTGCTGCATGCACGCGCATGCACCACATGTTGGTCTCAACCTTGTTGCAGCATTCTCTCTCATCTGTTAGCGCTACACACTCACTATAGATATTGCAATCAATTTTTATCAGTATGCTTACAACACTTGAAGGGAAGGGAGAAGTTGTGCAATGAAGATAATCGTATGGAGAATAGTATTTGTTCTTCTTGTTATAATATGTTGTGTGAATATGCTATTACTTCTCCATATTGCTTTGGAAAAATATGATTCAATGCAAAATGATAGTAAGAGAATATTGGAATCTATACAAAATGTATGAAATAAGATTAGGGATTTGCAAACACCTCCATTGATGCAGGAATCTCTGCTAGTAAGAAATCATACATTATCTTATATCAAATCATGTGTCAATTCATCAGATGTTTCTCTCGATGTTAGTCTAAGACATTGGTATAGATTTATGATTGATGAACGTTCAATTCTTTGCAATTTCTACAAAACTTACAACATACTTAACAAGTGTGCTAATAAGACACTTGATGATAGAAAATTGTATTCCCTATTGATTAAAACATACCAACTTTGTAGTAATATATAAAGCACTTAGTGAGACAATTTCTTTGTCTCTCGATTGAGGTTAAGTGTTTGATTAATCAACCTCAGTTGATGTTCAACTATTGAGTTGAAAAGTAATGAAAAATGGTATGTGGAAGAAAGTTATCTTCTAGGAAACGAGGGAGAGGAATCTTGATTTCAGCTAGCAAAATTGTCAAAGGTATAGCAGGTACTGCAGGGGACATTACATCAACTATTTTAAATAAATTAATTAATATCTCACCAAGTGAAATTCATTTTGCCGGGGGGCTATCAGTAGTGTGGCCCAGGAACAAAGGTTAATCAAAGGTTAAAGAGAGGTGATCAAGGTATAAATTCATTAGATAGAGCCTGTAAGGTACATGATATAGCATACACTCAAAATAGTGATAATAAGTCATGACTGCAGACAGAGCTCTTGCAAACGCTGCATGGGAGATATTCAAAAATCCAAAAACATCTCTCAGTGAAAAAGCACTTAGTTATCTTGTAACAAATGTGATGAAAGCTAAAGCAGCGTTTGGCGGTGGTTTGAGAAAGAAGAAGAAGAGCACAAGTGTTAGGAAAACTCATAGCACCTCGCTAAGGAAAATAGCTATTGCTCAGTTGAAACAGCATATTGCAGGTAGAGGTTACTATTTGAAACTGTACCCCCCAATCACGACTGGTGGTCGTATTTTGATTCTACCAACCCCTCCTCCTCCTCCTCATCATATGGTGTAAGTTTATTCCCAAAGAAAAAAAGTAAAAAAGGAGTTAAAAAACATAGAAAGACAAAGAAGGTGAAAAAATGAATATCGATGGTGAATTGTCTAATCACAATCTAATAAAATGGTGTAAATTATTACAAATTCCCCTAAATAGATACATTACCTAATAAGATTCTAAAAAATGAGAATTGTATTGTTAATTTAGACAGTCAATCCGGACATGGTACACACTGGGTTGGTTATAAGAAATGAGGATCAAATGTTTACTATTTTGATCCAATTGGTAATTTACAACCACCTTATGAATTGAATAAATATTGGAAAAAAGAAACAGGTGTAGATATTTTTTTACAATGTTGAGCACATGCAACCATTACATACAAATATATGTGGACACCTTATGCTCTTGTTTTTTGTGAACCAGTTGTAATCCAGTATTTGTACCGAAAACATATAAGATGGTTGTTATTACATTACGATCTAGATCAAGTGATCTCTATGAACATTTACAAGAAATCCTTGATTTGGATAAAAATAAAGAATGGGAAATTGGATTGATTAATTTCTGTACTCACAATAGCATTGCAAATGTTATAAAAGGTAAAAATTCTACCTTCAAATATGGTGATAAATTAATTGATCTTGATACGGGTGCATATGAAGTTGATGACATTATATTAGCTTTAAAGAGTAAATTGAATAGTGACGAAAAGAAACTTAATATAAGAGCTAACACGAATACTATGAAGCTCGAAATTCGTTCTGATAAGCCTATTGACTTTACATTATCTACTTCAATAGGAAAAATGCTTGGTTTTGATAATGTTATATTACAACCGAATAAATGGTATTATTCTCAGCATTTAGTTAGCATAACAAATATTAACTCTATTGTAGTTGAGTGCAATATAGCCTGTGGGAGTTACTCCGATGGCAAACAGAAACATATTATATACGAGTTCTCACCTAGAGTACCTAGCGGGTATTTGATAAATGAAACTCCTAATCCGATAATCTATATGCCTTTAAACACACATAGAATTCAAAGCATTAATGTAAAGGTAACCGATCAAGAAGGATCGTTTATTGATTTCCGAGGAGATATAATTACAATTAGACTTCACATTCGTGAAAAACAAAGAACTTGAAATGGGATTCCTCGTTTTCAAACCTCGCACTAGCATTTGCTCACAGAAGCTCATTAGAGACTCGAACGTGATAGAGTCAACACCTAAAAAGCTACGTGCTATATCAGCGAAAAGCGCGAGAATATTGGAAAAGTTGGGATTTATAGTAGATTGGCGTCATGTACGGCGCAGTAATTAGTGAAATTCTCGATGTTGAATCTCAACTCGAGTTCTATAATGATATTACTAAATTTCAGTTCCATACTCATACAGTATATTCGGGACAAGAAATTAAACCCTCAGATGAAGCTCGCATCCATGTGGCTTCTATGGATCAGTACAGCCTTCCATGCAAATCATTTATATTTATTGAGGGGGAGGTGAAGTGTACAAAACCAGCTGTGAAGGCTGGGGTTGATCCAATAGAAGCTAAGTATATATTATCCAGTCACCTCATTGGAAATCTCTCTGATGAAATTCGATATGAATTGGCTGGGCAACAAATTTCTAAATCAAGACTAATTGGACTAACATCAACAATCAAAGCTATACTAGTGAAAAATATGTTTGATAAAAACACATATCACTTGGCTGGGTTTGACAGAGCAGGATATACACTAAAAGATAATAAGTTTACATTCTGTGTACCTCTTAAATTAGTTTTACCATTTTTTGAAGACTTTCAAAGAATAATTTTAAACTTGAAACAAGAACTTGTATTATTAAGATCACCAACAGATCTCAATTGCATCGAGTCTACAGAAGTAACAAACGTTAATGTAAAAATAATGAAGCTTCAATGGAGGATTCCCTATATTACTTTAGAAGATCATGTGAGGTTGAAATTTTTGAGATTGCTCGATGCTGATACACCGCTGAAGCTGAGCTTTCGTCATTGGGAGATTTCAGAATTACCAAATTTACAAAATAGCACTGTTCATTCTTGGGCAGTAAAAACTGCATCCCATCTCGACACACCAAAGTATGTTGTTTTAGCATTTCAGATAAATCGTAAGAATAAAATTAATAAATCAATCTCGGAATTTGATAGTTGTAATCTTCAGAATGCAAAGGTCTACTTGAACTCTGACTATTTTCCTTATGAAAACCTCATTGGTAAACAACAATTGATGTACCATATGTTTTTGTATTTTGCGCCGGTATACTATAACCATAGATTGATTTCAACACATTTTGTACTAAAACACCCCTGATTTTAATTGACTGTTCACATCAATCTCCTAATTTGAAATTCTCCACAGATATTAGAATAGATATGGAATTTAAGGAATCAAATCTCACTTTATGAACATATTTTTTCATGAATTGTTTACAGCAGATAAAATAGGAAATTCTATTATACATTTCAAGATCATGTAATAATTTTTATAATAAGGAGTTACCGAGATACATAGCTTTGAATATAGAAATTGGCCATTTCTTATGTATTGAATATGAATAAGTACCTACACTCAACAATAAATTTTCTATTTTTTGACCGAATTTGACTGTTGATGCATGATTTTGAACTGCCTTGGCCAGCCGAGAAGAATGAAGTGTAGTATGATGAAATCTGAGCATTGTGTCAAAAGTAAATTATAAGTGTTTGAAATTTTGATCCTTGAGGTGTCCTTGAGCGTGCCTCTACTAGGAAATACTGAAATTAAGTGCATCTAACAAGTGATTCTTAACCATGAACTTATGTCATTGTGCGAAATATCAATATGAGGACAAAGTAGATGGTGATGATGGTTGAAGCTGAAAATTAGGTGTTTTCCATAATACAAGGAGCATTGTTGTCAGGTGAACATGGAAATCTATATGACATAGAGCGCTCTACCTGATCTCAGATTGTATAACACAAAAATACGCCTAGAGGGATTTTGAAATATACATCTAAATTGTAACAATCGGAAGATATTGTTGATTAAAAACTAAAATTCATCAAAATTGATTTTTCTTCAAATTTTACTCATTTTTGAAAAATTATAACAAAGTACTCATTGGTGATAGAGAGTTCCGAGTGATCTCATTTTTTTCAGAATTATATAATCTGGGAGAGATTTGGCAAAAATAGCTGAAAACTGGAAAATGAGCCGAAAATACGAGGTTTTTGGGTCTTGTATCTAGCACAAGGAAATCTTGCATGAAGATTTATATTACCCAAATAGTATATTAGAGAATCAGAACTACAATATAAATTGCAAGCACACCCCTTTTTTATGTCTATATTGACTGGACTAATAGTATCATCCATGAAAACGTAGGGCGATAAACGATATTTAAAAACATCAATGTTCAAAAACATCAATGTTTACTGTTTGATGTTTTTCACTTATTGATGTTGGGATGAAAAAAACATCGATGTTCAAAACATTGATGTTTTGTCTTTCGATACCCATCCCTACTGGGAAGATGGTCATTTTATTTATACAGATGAATTATTGATATCTTATCTTGAAGGATATGATAAAATCCACACAAAAGGTACAGAGAAAGCAAAGTTTCTTAGAAGGTTACACAAAAACATATGTTGTTTACCGGATGAAATTGAGAAACCAAATTGTAACTACTTCACTAGTTCATGGTGTTATAATGTCTATGAAATTCACCATCAAAATCCAACTGGTCGATGTGCCCTCTACGCTGCGCATCATTATAATTCGTTGATAATGAAAAATATGGACTTGTCTCCAAATTTCATGTGCGAAAACAATAGAATGCTTAGCATGAAAAAATGTGAATTCTATTCAAATACAGAAAAGAAAAACTTTGCAAG
Source organism: Nilaparvata lugens (assembly GCF_014356525.2). Lineage (NCBI taxonomy): Eukaryota > Metazoa > Arthropoda > Insecta > Hemiptera > Delphacidae > Nilaparvata > Nilaparvata lugens. The sequence continues at coordinate 67,511,855 of NC_052518.1, read as the reverse complement.
ATATGGCTTTTCTATAATAGACAAGAAATTCAATGTGTTTATTGTATGCAAGCACTGAGATATCATAGCGCTCGCGTATGTTGTATTGGTGGAAATGGACAGAAGTCATTTAATTTCTCTATATTAGTACCAACATATGTATAGTTTCTTCATTCACTCATCATGGACCCGTGCAAGTGGATGCAAGCTGATAGTGAATTGGAAATGAGGTTAGAACAGTGTCTTGATTGGTATGATGCTTGTGAAATTGCAATTAAACATTCAACTCATGAAAATCATCATCTGGTGAAACAACTAAAAGACATTTTCTTAAACACAGTGAATTTGAACAATATACATGATTATCTCTGCTATTACCGACCCCATAAACTGTCTGTGAGTAAACTAATAAAAATTGAAGAGAAAGTGTTGAACAATTGTAGTGAATTGTGTAAATAAATTTCTAGTGTATACTTGATTGTTTTCATTTCCATTGTACCTGCAATGTCTGGGTTTAATCCTTCAGTAACGCTTTGTTAGTTGAGCTTTAAAGATCTCACATGTGTTGAAGCTCAATTCTATTTATAGAAGTGTGAAGTATAGTGTGCAGAAACAAGTTCATTCAAATAGTTTCTTATCACGTTTTACCTGTACATACACTCAACTGAAAAATATGGTTGATTGTTATAGCTTTTCAAAGTTCAAGAAACTATCTTGTCTCTTGATGTCAATTTCATTCAATGAATTTGATCTAATTGCAAAGAATATTAAATTTTCAACAGGTGATGAGGTAAGCAATCTTGCATTAACAAAAACAGAAAATCTCCACTTTTCAATTTTATCTGAAATTCTTGAATTACTCAATATACTAGAAACTGGACATTTGCATTATGGTTGTTCAAATAATGATGAATCATTAGCTATTGATAATAATTCTAATGATCTCTGGAAATGCTTATATGACATGCAGATAAAAAATGTAAAAGATCATAGATCACTCTGTAGAGAGTTTCCCCCCACTGATATATGTCTAATTCAAAACTAATGTGTGTGTATTTGGATATACTAGTTCATTCTATGCATTAGTTATGATTGAGGAAACATTAAAAATATAATGTTTGCTGTGTGTACAACCCACAATTCTGCATGTGCTTGACAACGTTGTCAAGTACATGTTTCAGTTGAATCTGACAGTAAGATGTTCATTTCACTTAAATGTGACAGTTAGACAAAGATGTTTCAGTTAAATCTGGGAGAAGTTCGTTTCACTTAAATCTGACAGTAGAATGCCTCTCTCTCACTCTCTCGCATCTCTCTCTCTGCTATAAATCATCAAATAGACCGTGACTAAATGTGATTGGGCATGACTAAATGTAATTGGGCATGACTATCTATAAATGAAATAGAGCATAACATAGAGAGCGAGAGAGAGAGAGAGAGAGAGAGAGAGAGAGAGAGAGAGAGAGAGAGAGAGAGAGAGAGGGTGTAAGAGATTGATTGATTGATTGATTGAGTACTTTATTTATGTAGATTACAATATATACTGGCTTATACACTTATATACAATAGCTTACAATACAGCAAAATTATAGATGAATTTACATAATATAGACTAAGAAAATAATTATTGAACTGTATATGATATGAAAAAGCAATTTGTAATATAATAACTATAGATAATAATCATATTGTTATGCATCTACATAAATTGGCGGAGCTTTGGACATATCAATGTCCATTCTTCGGAAAGAATATTAAAAATATCCTCCCCACTAACTCTCTACCAAAACGTTAATTTCGTTATTTAAACTAAGGATTTATTTATAAATGGAAATATTGTAAAAGTTTTAATCAATATGAATATTAAAGAGAAAAAAAACAGGAAATTGATTAAGTAAAATAATTATATAGGTAGATAAGATCAAATAATTGATTAATAAAATGAAGTAGGTTGAAAGTAGATCAGGGTTATCAACTTTCAGTAATATACAGCAGTATGCAGTGGATGATTGAAATAACATGAGTTTATAAAATATATATATATATATATATATATATATATATATATATATATATATATAATTCGTTCTATAACATGGTTAAAAGGTTTATATTGGTGGAATGGGTGAGGGATGGTTGTCATGTGATCGTTCTAGGGCCAGACAGTTTCAGTCATTTGTTCCAAAATATGTTTTTTTAAAGTCAGGATGAAGCTCACTCGGCTCTCGATAGACCTGATAAAAACAGGAAGTGTATTCCATGCATGACAGGCACTGACTAAGAAGGATTTTGTGAAAATAGTAGCTCGATGATTGGGTATCCTCAAAGTACTTTCTCTGGTTCTAGTATGTGAAGCATCTATCCTCCTACCTTCAGAGACAAATTTGAAATCATCTTTAAAATAGTTCGGATTACCGTATTTCAAGATATCTCTAACAAGCTCGACTATTCGAAAAAGCCTCTGATCGGGAAGCTTTAATGTTGAACTAGCAATGTGGGCTGGGGTGATATGATCATGGCGTTGGAGAGAGTAGACGAAACGTAGACAATAATTTTGGCAATGCTGTAGTTTATCATTCAGAGTGACTTGCATATCATTAAGAACAGAATTACAATACATTGAATGTGGGAAGATGAGAGATTGAACCAATAATAATTTAATGTTTCTAGGGAGGATATCGTGCATTTTCTTCAATGCATGCATGGCTGAGAATACCTTTTTACAAGTTTTGTTCACTTGTTCTGACCAGTCAAGAGTATTATTCATAATAATGCCTAAATTTTCAACTGAGCTACAGTAAGGAATGTCATTACCGTCTACACTAATTTTGTGAATCGATTCAAGGTCAATATTGTTTATAAGACGTGAATATCCAATTATAATGGGTTGTGTTTTGATGGGATTAAGCTTAAGGCCATTTTTCTTTGTCCATTCCACTATCGAATTGATATCCTGATTCATTATTCCAACTGTTTCATTAATTTTTGTTATGGGACAGCTTAAATAGATTTGAAGGTCGTCTGCATAAGTATGGAAACTGGAGAATTTGATAATGGAAGAAAGGTCATTAGCATACAAAGTGAAGAGGAGAGGGCCTAAAATTGAACCTTGTGGTACTCCATGCATAACGTTTTTCCAAGTTGACTTTTTGTCACTGACAGAAACACATTATTGTTTCCTACCTAATAGATGGGATTTAAACCAAACTAACGAGTTGTGACTGAAACCAAGAATAGCCAACTTATTCAGAAGGACTGTATGATCAACAGTATCGAATGCTTTAGAAAAATCAAATAGGGTGAGGATGGTGCATTTTCTTTGGTCCATAGCTAACCTTATATCATCAGTGACACGAAGCAGAGCTGGCTCAGTTGAATGGAATTCTGTAAAGCCTGATTGAAAGTTATGAAGCTTACTATTGTTGTCCAGAAATTTTACAACTTGAGCATGAATGAGTCTTTCTAGCACTTTGGACAATGCAGGTAAAATACTGATTGGTCTAAAATCCTCAACTTTATTGGGTGATGGTACTTTATTTAGAGTGCAAACCAGAGCAAACTTCCAGTTTTCAGGGAAAATGCCTTCTTCAAGTGACTTGTTGAAAATGTATGTAATGGTTGGTAAAACAGCAAATAACATCTTCTTGATAAATTTAATAGGAATTTTGTCTACACCCGTTGCATTACTATGAATACGGTACGTTGAATTGCTCTGAAGGTGTCTTCTTCTGAGATTGGATGGAAATGGAATTGATCAGTGATTGGTAAATCTGAGTTTGTAACCTGCTCTTCAAGATCATCGATATGATTAGCAATGAGAACTTTGTTGTGTTGGTTAGAGTGTGAAATGAAATGGTCATTTAAATTATTCAATGGTAAGTCAATTTGTGGATTCGATTTCTGTTTGCCAAGCCCGAATTCTTTTATTCCCTGCCAAAGTGATTTAGAGTCTTGTCTATTGTTTGTCATAAACGAATTCAAGTACCTAATCTTTGAGTTCCATAATTCCTGTTTAACCCTATTTCTAAGGCTCCTATACTCTATCAAACTGTCCAAGTCAAATGTCTTTTTAAATTTTCTGTGTGCTTTGTCCCTACGTCCCATCATCTTAAGTATGTCTTCAGTCATCCACGGTACTCATCGTTTTCTATTAATCCTCCTTGTCACATAAGGTGCATATTTGTCATACAAAGTCAAAGTCCAATTCTCGAAAGTCTTGACCATGTCATCAACTGAGGGTAATGCTTCAATTTGATGCCATGGAGTCTGAGCCACATCAGTCAGGAAGGTGGCTTCATCAAAGTTTTTGAAGTCTCTATAAGTGATAATTTCCTGTTCTGGCTTGGGTATCTTATGGGAAAGTACACAGTAGATCAAATCATGTCTAGAAATAGCTGAGACTGAGATTTGGCCTGCTTGAACAACCTCATTGGGAGCACTAACAATGAGAAGGTCAATGAGTGTGTCTGATTCATTAGTATGATGAGTTGGATCGAGAGGTAAAATAGTCATGTTTAGGCATTGGAAAATTGTAGTCAGTTGAAAGTAGTCAAAGTTATGATTTGTCATGTTCAAGTCGGTGTTCATATACCCCATAACTAGTATATGGTTATAACAAGGCATAAGAGAAAGCAAGGCACTTTCAAAATCTGTGAAATGACCTATTTTTGGTGGGCGATAACAGATACCAACGAGTAATTTATCAGTACTAGATAAGGATAATTCAAGTAGCATAAACTCTGGTCTGGAACAATAGGCTTGTTTAGATGTAATTAAAACTTTTGTTTTGATACCATCTTTCACATAAATTGCTACACCCCCACAAGCTTTATTTAATCTATCATTCCGGAAAAGATTATATCCAGGCAATGCAACAAAATTTGATGAAATACTAGACTTCAAAAATGATTCGGAAATTCCGATTATATTGAAGTCCTGAAAACGGAAGATTGCTCTGAGTTCATCAATGTGGCAACTGAGGGATTGTATGTTAAGGTGAGCAGCCTTGAAAAGTTTTTTGAAAGAGTGGAGCTTATTTGCTAGAAACATACCTGCGTCATTATTACTAGTATTGAAATAATCATACCTACTTGAGGGCGAGCGAGCTGACATGTCAGTGAGAGGCATCATGGAAGCAGCAGACCAATCGTGAACCGACCTCAGAACGACACATGACGGGGAAAATGGGGATGAAACTGATAAAACTTAACCAAAATGAAAAAGTCTCTTGATTCGAGTGCATTCAGTATGCCTTGACAGTTCGGCTCCCTTCACTATTTGAAGCATAAGTTCAAAAAATTCACTAAACACAATAAGATGTAGATGTGTGGAGTTCCGGTGATGAATAATCCTAATGGTGAATAAGATGAAGATTGAGGAAGAACTGGTAGTGGGAGATCTGGTCCAAGTGGAGATAGAGCGAGTAGGTATCCAGTAGGGGAAGAATCGGGTCCAAGTGGAGGTAGAGCGAGAAGGAATCCAGTAGTGGAAGATCGAGTCCAAGTGGAGACAGAGAGAGATGGAATCCACTGGTGGAAAATCGAGTCCAAGTGAAGAGAGAGATGGAATCCAGTAGTTCATGGTGGAGATAGAGCGAAATGGGATCCAGTAAAAACTGAAAAAGAGAAGAAAAAGCCAGCAGAAGAACGAAAAATCTTTGAAGAAAGTTATCAATAGAGAAAAGATACATAATACAACTGATAATGAATAATATTCGCATAAAATTGAAGAGGAATAGTATGAAACACCCTGACTCTGCTTCGATTTGGTTCCCAGCAAATGGGTTTTTACTTAATGAGAGTAAAACCCAACAAAATGTATTCACTCTGAGAAATGTACCTGCAGAGAGTAGTTTGGGTAGTGTAAAGTTTCTGGGTGTCATGACAGACAGTAAATTACATGAGAGGCACATATTAAGCTTAAATACGTTATCACAAAATTGTCCAGAGTCATATATTTATTAAGAAATTTGATAAGCTATGTTCCAGAGTTGTATGTAAGGTCAGCCTGTTTTGCCTTTTTCCAGAGCACTTTATCCTATGGACTTTTTGCTGTGGGGTAACAGTGCACATGTCCAGGATATCTTGCTGCTTAAAAAGAAGGCCATCAGAATCATTTCATATTCTGATAGGCTGGCTCACTGCAGGTCATTGTTTGTTAAATATAAAATTCAAACTGTAATAAATCTGTACATTTAGTCTGTTCTGTTGTACACAGAGGAAAGCTTGAATGAACACAAGCTAGAGGAAAGATATACATCCCTACAATACAAGTACAAGAAATAATAGAACTACTAATACACCTTTTTGTAGGCTATCAAAGTCGCAGAACAGCTATGAAAACGTTGGCTTAGAATTATTCAACAAATTGCCTCAGGAATGGATGGAAGCTTCAGCTGGTCTATTCAAATGAAGAGTGTACCCTATAGCTGGCTACTAAAAAATCCTTTTCATTCACTTGATGATATTTTAGAATTGAAAAGTTTTGTGCTCTAAACTGTATAAAATATGTATGTGTATGAAAGTGTAACTGTATCATCAAGAGTAGCATTTTGAACATTGTGACATTCATATTAATTTAAGACATTCTCCTTCTTGACAATTATTACATATTGAATTATTATTATTAGCATTTATGTTTATTTTTATACTTTGAAACAAGGGATCATTCCCATATTATGATCATGAAGAAGTGGAGATGGAAATGAATACTGATTGATGTCTTGGAAGCCATATGCTAAATAAATAATTATTATTAGCAAAGAGTCTTACGAATCTCTTGTAAGATCAAATAAAATATTTATCCACTTTTTGATTGAATTGACTTGTGATTTTTATTAGATATGGATTTAATATTTAGATGTTCCTATTTTAATGTTACCTTATTATAACCTAATTATGTAAATTTAGACAGGTTAATTTTTCAACCCATTATTAAGTGACTTCACTCTATATCTATTTATAGATGTATGTGTGTTTGATATTGAATTTGTTGTGTGTTGAATTTAGTCCAGGCAATGAATGCTCAAAGAATTATATAGAGGGAGAAGTTTGGAACACAATTTCTGATCCCGCAGTTCTTTGAAGGATAGTAAGGGGGTGAACATATCAAAAGTCCTCACTCCTAAATCCTTTGATAAGGGCTTGGGGGTGGTTCGAAAGTACCATATTTTGTTTTTTTGTGTATAACTCGAACAATATGCGTCTGTCAGAAATTTTTATCAAATACAAAATTGAAGCTCACAAATTAGTCTACAAGTTTCATCTGTAACATTTTTCAATATCTCTCATAGTTTTGTAGGTATGAGCTCTTGAAAGTGTCACATTTTGAAGAAATACTCTTCCAGCTGAGATTTTTCATCTTTTTGGCCTTATTTCTTCAAAATGTGACACTTTCGAGAGCTCATACCTACAAAACTATGAGAGATATTGAAAAATGTTACAGATGAAACTTGTAGGCTAGTTTGTGAGCTTTAATTTTGTATTCGACAAAAATTTCTGAGAGATGCATATTGTTCGAGATACAAAAAAAAAACAAATTATGGTACTTTGGAACCACCCCCACTCCCTTATCAAAGGAGTTAGGAGTGAGGACTTTTGATATGTTCACCCCCTTACTATCCTTGAAAGAGCTGCGGGATCAGAAATTGTGTTCCATACTTTTCCCTCTATAATCTTTCGTTGACTGGACTAATTTGAATTGGAATATGATGTCTGTAACGCTATGATCAGTTGAATGGCAATAAAATTATATTCAATTTATCTGAAAAACAACATTTCCGATTATGAGAAATTGAAAAAAAAATCATAAGTAAATTGTACATCAGGGAAAAATTCAATAAATAGGTTCAATCGATAAAATACTCTGGTTTCTTACTTCTAATAATACTGAAATGTTTTTCTATTATATTAATCAGAAGAATTTTTTCACTGTTTACCTAAACTGGCTCCCTTAACTTTTTTGCACTTAACTTCTCCATAATTACTTGACAAGTTACCAATTGAAACCAATTGACGGATAGAAATGAATAAAGTTTTATCACAAATAAAACCTAAAACTAATTAACAACATTTTAAAAACTATTAAAAGAAGAAAAAGGCAACTTATTGCAACAATAAACTAGGAAAGCACGCACGACCAACAAAGTTTTGAGGGTATAAAATGGTATGTGCAATGTTGCACATTTTCACATTTTTTGGTCGCTTGTCAAGTTTATTCAGTGTTATTCACGAATAAATATGGTTTATACAATCTATTTTAAATTTGATTATATAACTATAGAGGAGTCCATATTGTGATGACAGTTAAGAAAGATCAGAGAACAGTCTTGCCGATTCTTCCTTGCCACTTGCCACTATTCTATAGAATATAACTGATATTGGTATATCTGATAAAATATTAATTGCTCATTCTTGTTAAAAATAATAAATTATCATTTATTCGTGAAGAAAGTATATTTTTGATGATTTAATAATAAATATTCATAATTGAGATCCAATATTTTGTTAATTATACTTCTACATTGTTGAAAAACGATTTGGCAATGTTGCAAAGGTAGAAAAGGATAATGTTATCTGCTTTGCCAAATGATAGAAGAGTATTGCAACACAAATGTTAATCAGATACTGCCATTATAACACGGACCTCACTATAGTGAGGTCCACGTTATAATGTCAGTATTTGATCAACTTTAGTTTTGCTATCCTTGTCTATCATTTGACAAAGCCGGTGGTACTATCCTTTTCTAGGTCCACAATAATGCCAATTATGTTTTTGACAGTGTAGAAATATAATTAATTAATGCAGAGAATCGGCATCGCTATTCTTCTATCTTTATCCACTGCCATTGGATCTCACTATATAAGTTGATACATTTTCCTCAAGTATGATTCATATAAGCATACAAACTTTCGATCTCAATTTTTTTATATTCTAGCAGTGTGAAGTTATGTAGAGCTCTTTGTCTTTTTGTTTCGATCAAATTCTGCTATTTCTTATGTCGAATGATAGACAAGGATAGTAACATCATTGTTACTAATTATTGAATGTTGCCATTTTCGCTTGGACGTAACTATAGCTCTGTATGTGGGTGTGCTATCAAAAACTTTGTAGATAGTCAAAACTCAAAACGGAAAATTAACTTTTCAACCTCTGTTGTGTCGAGATTAAGTGCTCTGATATAAGCTGAAATAAGATTCCAGGCTGTCGACAATGAAGGTGGCAGTGGCAGTTACGCCTTCCGGTTGTTCACGTTTTTGCGTTTCATTTTATTTCGCCTTCCTTCCTTCCGCTTGCTTTTTGGCTTGGCTTGGCTTCATAGTCATAGCTTGGCTTGGCTTGGGTTCTAGGACTAGAAATATTAGAGGTGATACTTTTTGACGCATTTTCACTCAGTTCGATTTCGCCTAAATCTTCTAAAAAAGCAGTTACTGGTGAGTCCAAATTTTCTTCATTGTGCATTCTTTTTGACAATTTATGGAATTATTGTAGCTAATACGAGTTCATGTATTTTAAACAGATACACGCCAACAGCATCTTGAATGCAGCATGCTGATTTGTTCTCATTGATCTTTACAAGTGTATTAATGTAGTATTATTTTGATACTTATTTTCTTACTTCATTTTTTTATTTTCAACACTTTCAATAGAATCGATAAATGTGTCAAAAAAATTAAGGTGAGCCATAAACTTGAGTTTTCAAGATGGCATTGTGACTGTGACTGGAACTCTTGTAACCCATAGAAAGGGGTTTCTTTAATCCAACACTCACACTCTGAATGCCTGAAGGCTGTTAAAAGCTTAGACAGCTTGTTAAAATTTGTTAGAGCCACAGTAGGAAACAAATCTCTTGCCCTACTCAGTCGGCAATAAGGCATGCCAATCATTCAACCATTCCGTGTGCTATTACTAGGATTTCAACCTTTCAGAATAGTCCTACAAAATATCGTCCTTATTCTATCAAAACTCACTAACTACAAAATTGCTCATTCTCAGTTAGGCCTATGTATTTCAATAGGCTTGAAAAATGTAGTTCTTTGAGTAGGAAGAACTCACCAACGTCATATCTTTCATTACCTATTATTTATCTTTTTCCATTTTATTAGATCTCACTAAGTTGCTATAGTGAGGTCCACGTTATACGTAATGACAGTGGTTAAAGATAGAAGAATGGTGATGCCGATTCTCTGCATTTCTACACTGTCAAAAACAGAATTGGCATCGTTGTGGACCTAGGAAAGGATAGTACCACCGGTTTTGTCGAATGATAGACAAGGATAGCAAAACCAAAGTTGATAAAATACTGTCATTATAACGTGGACCTCACTATAGACACATTTTTCTTGTCTGGTAAAATTCACCAAAGTCTTATAGTTTTCAAGGAATAAAATTATGGCCTAGCAAAATTCCCTAACCATCTTTAATGAGTTTTTGAACCTCATGAACCCAGTGCTCACGAATCCACAAACATAAATTATTAATGTACAGTAATGCCATTATTTAGTAAATGGTGAGGAATATTATTGCTGTTTGATAGTCAGGCAAGTGTGACATTCTGATTTTGAATTACATTTTTTATTGAAATAGTAATTTTTTGAGTAATTAATTATAAATGAATATCGAGCAATAATGTGATTGAGAAATTTGATCATTACATGTAGTAAGTGTTGAAACATAAAGGCAATTGCTCTTTGTATCATGGTTAGTACTCTCCGAAAATCCTTTTTCTGCTTATAACTCAAAACCTTTTGACTTGGTGAGTTTTGCCAGTACGGGTACGATATAGTACATTAGGTTTAAATAGAGTACATGTCATTTTTACCTGTATATTAAAAAAAAGTCAGCATAGTTCTTTTGGCATTCTTATATACTCATAATAATACACGTTATTGACTTGAATATCACTGATTACTATTAAAATCCATTTTAATTATTCGATTAATAATAACTAATGATAGAATAATTCGATTTATGCAAATAAGAACATTATAGCTTGGAAATTTACTGATTACATACTGGTATGACGAAAATAATTATAAATATTCAAATAGATAATAAATTAATTTTATTTGTTATAAAGCGCACGCTTATACAGAAGAAGAATTGCATAGTATATTATCATAGAAAAAAAACAATTAATTTTTTATCCAAAAAAGTTTTAGAGTGTTGGTCTAAATTCAAAATTTAAGTTATACGCCTTTAAAAAATGCATAATATTGTTACTCTTCAAGAATTTAATCAACTCTAGGCTATTGCAAAATAATTCAAGGTACACATAATACAGTCGTACATGAAGCTGGTACATTAGTCAAGTTTCCTTGAATCTCAAAAGTCTATACAGAGTGAAAAATGGTTTATCCGAAATTATAAATTGATTAATTTTAAAGTTTTATTCATCTTCAATATCCTTTTCATTTAGGTAGTTTTTTTATTCATTCTACTTTGACCGGGAACGGTTTTTAGCTCATTTTACATTTGTAGCTTACATTATATCTCCAAGTTGAATTGAAAAGTCAAACCTATTCAACATTTTTGGTTTACATTCGTATAGTGGATTCAAGGTTCTGTTTTTGTAGTTTCAGGTGTTCTTCCTTCTTCGTCTTAAATAGGCAACTTAACTAATGTTAACTCTATTTTAGGTGAGATGAATAAAAACTAGTGCTTGGATTGCAAGCCAATTATTTAAATCCGAGTAAATATCCCAACTGTACGAATGCTGCTCAGTAGTCTTATTAGTTTATGAGCTGAAAAATTCTGAATTTGAACTCTTCACTAACAGATGTGAATCAACCTCAATGTTTCTATCCGATTATTTACTGTATTTCACATTAATAAATGTGACGAATGAAATTAAAACCGTTGAACTCCTTGGTATAATGCTAGATATCAAGCTAAGTTGGACAAGTCACATTGATTGGGTGTGTGAACGACTCACCAGGATGGTGTTTTTGTTAAGACGACTAAAAAATCGTGTTCCCCATCAGTAGGCTATTTGGAAATTTCATACTTTGGGTTTTTCCTGAGTGTAATTATGTAGGCTACGGGCTTATTCTCTGGGGTGGGGAAGCTAATGTGGGAAAAATTCTATTGCTCCAGAGAAAAGTACTGAGAGTAAAGACTGGTTGAGACTATGTGCATTGTCCTCTTTTCAAATCTCAACAGATTATGACATTGTTCAGTTTGTATGTTATGCTCCTTCTGATGAAAATAAAAAAATGAGTTGCATATTTTGAAGTGTAAATCAACAATAAATATGTGAAACGCGGATGCTTCTAGAGAACCCACTGTACAGTGTTTGAGAGTTCTTTGATTTCCCTTGTGATATTGTAAATAGTTTCTTCCAAGCTGACTGATACACAGTATTTATATACTGTACTACTAGAATTGCTATGTTATATTGGTTAATGTTCAAATATGTGTTGTAATCTGTATTTGTTATATTGAGATGTACCGTATTCCGGTATTCGTATTATCCATATATGTGACATGGCCCACTGTCCTATTTCAAGTATTTATCGGCTAATAAAAATTTATATTCATTTCTATCCTATTCTATTACAAATTTATTATTTATCCATTAACAAGGAGAGGACAACAGTTTTAGACTGAGCCTAAAATTGTCTTTCCTCAAATTCTAATAGGTATAGATAAAAGTAATGTTATGTATTCACATATTTATTGCTGTTTCTGCACTATCTTTGTTTGCTATTTATTGTTGGAGCCATTGTTCAGACAAAATCTTTATTTCTACCAAATTTTGTGATTTTTGGCTGTGATAATACTATTTGATGAATATTTCTATTCAATATGGATACCTATTGCTATTCACAGAGGCATTAATGTGATATTTCAGATGGCGTTAGTGAAGCAAGGGAACGACGATGTACAGAAGTATACGCCTACGCATAGAGATGGTAGAGAATTTAACAAACTGAGACCCATCGCGGACGAATTCTATCCAGAAGCCGATGGTAAGCTTTCAATTATTTCTAATGTCCCGGCCACACAGAGCGATCTGCAATTTTATTGGTATGTCTTAGCGATATACGGATATATAGTCTGTCCAATTTGCCATAAACCCTGAAAGATTAAGCTGACCCTCGCTCCCCCACGCGCAGGTACATACGCCCGTCCTACCTGCGCCATTGATATACTATGTAGTATACAGGTAGGCAGCCCGTCCCTTTACTCACACACACAAAAGGAGACTGCAATTGTGTGTGAGTATTAGGAGGGTCGGCCTAATCCTTCAGAGCTCATGCCTGCTTGGACAGAGTATAGATAGCTTTAGCATCGCAGATCGCTATGTGAATGGCCGGGCGCCTAATACATCCACTTTCATCTTCGGCGTACCAGCACAATATAAGCTGTTTATCACGCAATTTATTAACAGCTGTTTAGAAATGCAAAACGGCTGTTTTTTTTTTTTTTTTACATGGCAGTAATAAATTTTACCGCTATCAAATTCCAGCTGCTCACTAGTGACTGAGTTTAGGTTCTGTGGCTTCCAGGATTTTCAAATTACAGTATTAACTTATTCATAATTTATTCATTTATTGTACAAAACACTATAATCATAATATAATTATGACCATGGAGGAAAAACTATGCTGAGCTACTATTTCTCTCCAAACATGTTGATAAAATGTTTGTTGTCCAAAGTATTAGAAGGTGAAGATGAAAAGACACTGCTTCGCCTCTTGATTTTCGATCCAGGAATAATGATTTGCAAATTTTGAAGGTTGATGTAATAGATTAAATGTATCACAATAAATTGAAAACTTGAGAAATATTGCGCACTTCTAGATTTGAAAGAATCCAGTAATAGTCCAGGCAATAACTTCTCAAAAATGTTTATTGAAGGAAAATTTTGGTAGACAATTTTTGAACTCGCAGTTCTGTTTAAAGCAGCAAGGAAGTAAAATTATCAAAAGTCTCCACTAGGGATGGGTATTGGAAGACAAAACATCGATGTTTTTTTTATCCTTATATCGATAAGTGAAAAACATCGAAACAACATTGATGTTTTTAAACATCGACGTATCGCCGTACATTTCACGGATGATACGAAAACTATTATATCCTTAAGAGTAACTCATATAGTGAAATCAATTTCCTTTTTTATGTAGGATGTTTTACATCAGAGAAAGGGGCAGAGCTTCAGAAAAGTAGTTAACAATAAAGGAATGTTATTGATTGGCAGTAGCTAAACTGGAAGTTTATAAATTGTTTGTAGTTGTAGGTAATTAGACTTGACGTTTAGCAACGGAGATGCTTATTAAATAGAATTAAATGCTTATTAAAGAGATTATTAAATATAATATAAAAAGAAAATCCAATATTCTAAAATATTGTTTTATAGATTTGAATATTTGTCAAGTATAAAAGAAATTAAGGCGGTATTCTTCTTTTGTCCAAATTTTGTAAAGAGAATAAAGTTGAACTAACCATATTACTTTTTTAATGGATGATAAGAATGATAAAATAATTTTGAATGAAAAAGACATGTCAGAACGATGTATGGATAGATTTTTATTAGTATTAATGAAGTGAAAATGATATAATGTACAGTAGACTGTATATGATATAATGTACAGTAGGCTTTTATTTGAGTGCTTGGAGCTGCTTCCAGTCCTGGTCTCAACAGACAGCATAGTACCATCTATTCAATTAAATTGAAATAAATTTCATAGCTATCAAATATATATTAAATTTTCAATAATAATGAAATTTCAATTCAATTCTATAATTCCTTTTTCTAAGTTTAGTCTAATTCTTTATTGATTTCTAATTTTAAATCTCCTCTGATCTATCAATTCATTAGCTACACCTTTCCTTATTCATAACCCACTCAAATCTCACGTTTGTAACCGCCCCCTAAATACCCCCAAAATATCTTCTCAATCTGTACCCCCTTTCTCTCCATCCGTCTGTACCGCGTAATCTGTGGTTTCTACTGCTACAATTGACTCTCCGTGCTCTGTGGTCGTAACCGTTGGATTTCAAACTGTACCACTCTCTGCTCGGTTGAGAAAGGGGACTCAGTTCCCGAAAATTTCCGTTTATAATGTAAGTTTTTAAGTGTTTTCAATCTATTTATGTCTTGTGTCTCCTGTTTTAATTTATATTACAAACTTTTAAGTGTTTTCTGTTATGTGCTATATAGCCTATATATATATATACTTAACTTATTTACTTAACAGAAAACACCTTAAAGTTTTATAGCCTAATATAAATATAAACAGGATACACACGACACGGATAGATTAAAAACACTTAAAAACTTACATTTAAACGAGAATTTTCGGGGGCTGGGCCCTCTTTGTCAATCAACCAGGAAGTGAAGTCACTTGGTTGAAGTCCTGGTCAATCAACCAGGACTTCACTTCCTGGTTGATTGACAAATGGGGCCCAGCCCCCGAAAATTCTCGTTTAAATGTAAGTTTTTAAGTGTTTTTAACCTATCCGTGTCGTGTGTATCCTGTTTATTTATATTTATATATATATATATATATATATATAATTTGATTATTCTAATTATTACTAGAAGCACTGATTGGGAGAGAAAAACTAGGTATACTCCTTGTACTATTTCTCTCCCAAATTTAGATAATAATTTAAAAGTCAGAAATGAGGTTATGATTCCACTTTTCTGAAATTTATATATATATATAGGGTGATTCATAATTATGGTAAAATATTTTAATACGTGATATGACCTAGCTACAACCTATGAGTTATTAGTTCTCTCCTCATAAAACAGCAAATTTTTATGGTGTAATGTACTACATAAGAATACATTTTATTCAACTTTTATTTGAATTTAGTTTACACAGCTTACATAATTCTTTTCAGAATTAAATTCTCTACAATTTTTATTGCGAAAAAATATTTGTTTACTGGTCATTAAAGAAAGTTATTGGGCACCAAACGTAGAAGTCTGTGTTTTTCTACTTAAATTTTGTGCATATTTCAACTTTTTTCTCAAAAACTACTCACACTATAGCTTCCAGACTAGTTTTATTCAATTTTTCAGATATTTTTCCATATGAATCCAGCATAAGTTTTTCAAAAAGTAGTCCCCAAACAATTCAGCATCGGTGTATTTCACCAGAGGAACTGAATTCCGGGCGAAATCTTTCACCCTTTGTAGCTCGCTAATGAAGCGTTTATGGATATATGTTTATATGAACTTTTTTCTTATTTTTACCTCTACTATCACGTATTAAAATATTTTACCATAATTATGAATCATCCTGTATATATATAAATGTAATATATATACTTTATATACTGTATATTTATATATATATATATATATATATATAAAACGGTCGTGTGACCACAGAGTATGCACGGAGAGTCAATTGTAGCAGCAGAGACCACAGATTACGCGGTGCAGACGGATGGAGAGAAAAAAATATATATATATATATGACACTTTGAAGTTTGTAATATGGATTAAAACAGGAGACATAAAACATAAATAGATTGAAAACACTTAAAAACTTACATTAGAAATGGGGGAAATTTTCGGGAACTGAGTTCCCTTCTTCAACCGAGTAGACTGCAGAAACGGTTGTGTGACGAAATCCAACGGTCGTGTGACCACAGAGTATGCACGGAGAGTCAATTGTAGCAGCAGAGACCACAGATTACGCGGTGCAGACGGATGGAGAGAAAAAGGGTACAGATTCAGGGGACATTATGGGGTATTTAGGGGGCGGTTACAAACGGGATATTTAATATTTGAGTGGGTTATGAATTGATAGTAAAGAGGAGATTTAGAAATTTAGAATTAGAAATCAAAAAAGAATTAGACTAAAATTGGAGAAAGGAATTGCAGAATTGAACTTGAATGAAATTTATTTTTCATTTTTATTGAACATTTAATATATTTGATAGCTGTGAAATTTATTATGATGTGATGAAATTTATTACAGTTTAATTAAACAGTTTGTAGCTATGGTATTATTGCTGTCTGTTGAGACCAGGACTGGAAGCAGCTCCAAGCACCCAAATAAAAGCCAATTCTTTGGTCTTGACATCTATGGAAGGGGCTGTGGGAGGGAGGGTGGCAAGTACTTTGACTTTGAAGCATTGGTCAAAGTTCTTGTTGTGCTTAGAGCCATGGGTATGGAAGGGATGGGATAGGGATGGGTATGGAAGTATAATTTTTAAAGGAAAAATGTGATTGTTGATCCGGAGGTTTAAGGCAGTGGTGGTTTCACCTATGTAGAAGGCAGGACAGAAGTTGCAGTAAAGGAGGTAGATGCAATTTTTGGAGATGCAATTACTGGATTGATGGATTTGGTGGGTGTAGTTGGTGATAGGACAGGTTTTACAGCGGGGGCGTTTGCAAGGTAGGGTACCAGGTGGAGTTGGAATTTCATAAGAGGTGAGTTATTTGTTTTCACTTAGTATTTTCTTGAGGTTGGGAGGTTGCTTATAAATGAGGGTGGGTGGTTGCTGGAAAAGGTGTTTGGTAGAGGGATTGGAGGAGACGACATGGAACAGATCTTTAAGGACAGGTTTGAGGTTTTCAATTCCAGGGAAGTAGGTGGTACAGAGCTTTGGAGTCTGTGGGATTTTGTAATTTTTTGTGGTTGGATTAGTGCCAGTTTTGGAGGAGATTTGTTCTAGAATGATAAAGGGTGGGTCACCCTTTTTAGAAAACATACAATTAATAATAGAATCTTATGATTTAAATACATTTTATGCATTTTTTCTGTCAATTCATAATAAAAAGAATAATATTAGCCCACAAAGTGTGTCAAGTTTGATTCCTACTCTAATAACATTTAACCATTTCAAAACTACATTTCATCTCCACCTTAATACCACATTCTCTCTTTTCTATTATATCACTTTACATTTTAATTCAAGATAAACCTTTAATAATAAAACTGCACTAGCTAAATCTTCTTACACATAACAAAGACATTGGTTGTACGTCTACCATCACGAAAAATACCAAA
Organism: Nilaparvata lugens; assembly: GCF_014356525.2. Lineage (NCBI taxonomy): Eukaryota > Metazoa > Arthropoda > Insecta > Hemiptera > Delphacidae > Nilaparvata > Nilaparvata lugens. The sequence continues at coordinate 67,493,901 of NC_052518.1, read as the reverse complement.
CAGAACAAGACTTCGCTTCTTTCCCTCCAGTTTTTAACTGCCATAACATTTTATACCACTCTACTTCCATCCAAATATTAGAATAATTCTTTTTGTTATTTATTTACTGTTCAAATTTAATAATAATGCTATTTATTTGATTTAAATTTATATTTGGCTTTTTGTTTACTGTTTTATTGAAATTCTGTAAATGATAACATTATGTAAAATTTGTGTTAATGTAATTGGTACAATTCTTTTGATTTATTTAATAAAATTATCAATTATTTTATCTTTTAAAGTGTTTTATTATTTTTTATTTCAAAATTGTAAACTTTATATTTAATAACTTTGTTGTGTTGGCATCTAACCTACAAACATTATTTTTAATTATCAACAATACATCGATGAATGAACTTTCGACTATCGATATTTCTCTATTTAATTATACAGTATCGATGTTTTGTTCAGCGCTAAATTCAAATTATTTATCTTTTTAAAAAGTAACATTATAATATATATATAATATAAATTGAAACAGGATACACATGACACAGATAGATTAAAAACACTTGAAAACTTACAAAAACTAAAGAAACTTACATTATAAACGAAAATTTTAGAGAGCTGGGCTCCCTTTGTCAATCAAACAGGAAGTGGTGCAGATTTGAATTCCAACGGTCGTGGCCACAGAGACGCGGTAGATATGTTGATGCATCGCGCTAGAGATGTTGTATAGACCATAGAGCACATGTATCGATACCCATCCCTAGTCTCCACCCCTACCTCCTGTTCTAAGGGGGTGGGGGTGTTTCAAAGGTACAATTTTTTGGTTTCTCGCATATATCTCAAGAAATGTGAAAAGTCAGTCAAACTGTCAAAGTCATGTTACAGACATGACCACTCTATACATAATTGAAGATTACAAAATTTTCTACATGTAACAATTTTTTTCATATCTTTTAAAGTTTCCGAGATTTCCACTCTTGAAGGTGAACCATTTGAAAAAAATCACGTTTGCCTCCATTTCTTTTCTATTTCTGCTCTTATAAATTTATGAAAATCGATTGAAAAATCTATGCTGATATGAGCTTATAAAGCATTAAATTCTCTTTAATTCGATGTATAATTTCACAATTTTATGCGTTCCCCTACGACTATTGCACCAGCTTTTGTGTTGAATTTGAAATCTTCAGACTTGCTAGCGTGGCAACTAAGCACCGAGCCTAAGGCTGGCCACTAATGGTACATATGTTTATCATGCACTTACAGATGTTTATCAAGCATGCTTTTTGTCATCAACGAGTGGCTTTGAACAAAAACCAGCTGTTGGATAGCAGTTTCTTACATAGGATAAACGACGAATAAATATCACTGAAAATTACAAATTCAAAAATAATTCAACCTCAAATAGTAGTGTGGTGAATAGTAGAATAGTGAAGAAAAAATAAACAACAAAAAGTAGAAAATACCAAATCCTAACCTAAACACATTTTTCTTTGATGATACAACAATGTATTACGACATGTGTGTGTACCCACAGGTTTATCATGCATGTCCTGTCATTAGTGGCCAGCCTAAGACACAGTTTACGAGATATATGCGATAAACCAAAAATGGTTCTTTGAATCACTCCCACCCCCTTAGCACAGGGGCTAGGGGTGAGGATTTAATATGTTTATCTCCTTACTACTGTAAACAGAAACATTGTCTTCCATACTTTTCCCTCTACAACCCTTCGTTGACTGGACTAATAAAATGTGCCGTTTCATTGGTACAATTTAAAAACCATGCCGTTTCATTGGCCAAGTTGTATCTGTATTGCCATAATTCAACTCTCTTAACAACTGTATTAATCTTTTCAGATACATCTATCGCTTTTGGTGGGGCATCACGACTAACATCAGTAAGGAGGAGCGGACTGATATCAATTCTGTTGTGCATTGGAACCGTGTTGGACAGTGCTACTTCTCAACCCATCATCGAGAAGCATGGACATTGCAATTCACCAAATGAGTTCGTTATAGACAAACGATTTAATTGTGTGTGTGCTTAGGTGTCTTTTCAGAGCGCATGAGAGACGGCATTTATAATCACAAAATTCACAGCTGGAATATCAACAAACTTTGCGATTTTTTTTTTTGTTATAAATCTGCTAGAGGTGTTCTTTAACACATAGGCTTCTGGTAATATTTAACTCCGGCTTTATAGCACTACAGATGAGCTTATTCAATTAAATTTTCGAATACTTTTTCAAAAAAAAAAAAAAACAGTAAAAAAGTCCTTAAAGCTATAGAAAAAAATGAAGTAATGAAATCTCCCATTCTTATCGGACCTCCCTCTGTAACAGTGAACAGAAGGCATTCCAAAAAACGTGAATTAATATTATTTCCTGAGCTTCATTTGAAAAGACAGAATGGTCCCAGGCTCTCTGTTAACAATGAACTAATATAAAAAAATATTTCTACAACATCTATAACATAAAAACCAGTTCTTAAAATATTACCAACTTCATTACTCATATATCGGATTGGTTCCTGTTTAAATTTCAATTCTGTGACTTGAGCAGGGTTTATTGATAATATCTCAGCTTGGGCTTTGTGACTGTAAATGCTTTCTCTCAGGGGCTCTGAAAAGACACCTAAGGACACACACCGGTGAGATATAATAGAATAATAACAGAACTTGGATCATGAAGATCCTTTGGTTTGTAAAGTTATTTAGTTGATCATTTGACTAAATACTTCCAGGAACCAAATCAAAAACAAAACATTTTTGAAATGTATTAATATAACTTATTTTTGATCAAATTTAAATGTTTTAAATGAAGAGAATTAAATTATCAATTGAATTATAAAATTCATATTCTATCAGATAGCTAGGAAAAGTTAATAAATTGAGAAATTTCTGAATAAAATGAATGTAATTTTCTAGCAATGATGTATGAATAGTTCTCATCTTCTTGGGTTTTATTACTTTTCAACAGTTCAGTGCGAACTGCTTACTTTTTATCATTTAGTGCCGGTTGCACGAAATCCGGTTAAATTTTAATCGTAATTAATTTCACGAGAACAAATCAGAGTAGCCATCTTTTTGAAAAAGCCTTCTCTGATTGGTTCTCGTGAAATTAATCACGATTAAACTTTAACCGGCCTTTGTGAAGGCCTAACCGGCCTAAGACTTTAATAGTAGGTGTAGTTGTTTTTAATAATCTTTAATTTACTCGATTCAAACGACTAATGAATTTATTAATATTTAGTTGAATCAATATTTTTCCACTTATGTTATCAGCAACCATATACATCTTTTTACACCTCATTCAACTAATTATAGTTTTAGATCAGTAAATAGATGCTTTGTTCCTCGAACAGATCTAACTATATGCAGAAGACAATTCAACTATACAACAAAAAAGCTTATTAATTTTATGCCAGAACATTTCATTGCAGGAAAACCTACAAAAGCACTTAAATTAAAAATTGAAAGCTGGATAAAGACAGAAGATATCATACCTAAAATATTTTAATTTGATGTACATATACTGTCTTCCTCAGTTCCTCTGAATTTATTATTAGTAGGGCTATACTCCCAGATTAATTTTCTCTCTCTGAGTTTAAGTTTTATTTTTTGTGTCATGTGTACTGTATTGTATTGTTTTTCTAATTCTCTCTTTGCTTACAAAAGGAATTGCATATATGCTACAAATGAATTACATTATGTTACTAAATGGATTACATATGTACAGTGAATTGTAGATTAATAATTACATGAATCATCTCTTTTTCTTTTGAGTTTTTAAATTATTATGAATTCATTCTAGTTTTTCTGCTCTCTTAGTATTTCACTCTTAGTACTTCTTTTCGGATTGAAATTTTATTTTTTTTTTCTAGTTTTTCATACATTCCATATGTTTCTTTTTTCTTTATTATATTTTTTCTATTTTCGACTGAATCTCAAGCCACTAATTATAGCCGACTGATTACTCGTTGCCATCGCTCAAACTACTTAGTTTTGCTGGTAACGCCAATGATAATATTATAATCGATGTTTAAATGGAAAATATTTTAATTTTAAGTTTTTGTAATGTATTGTATATGAAAATTTTTATATTTTTCACATTTGTAAAGTTTGTTTAATGATTTTGGCAATAAATATTTCTTTCTTTCTTTCTTTTCTGTAATTAAATTTCTTAATAATTATGATTGTGTAAATAACGTCATCAATTCATTTATTCATGTTCTTTTGAAATAAGTATTCATATTTTATATTAGGAAATATTTAATATCAACTCAAGTTTTTCCTGTATTAGATGTTTAAATACATTCATTCTTAATAATTTATACTCTTGTTTTATTCAAATCTCCCGTCAAAAAGTAATAGGGAATTAACCAACTTATTTGGGAAAAAAAAGTTGTTAAGAAGGACTAGGTCATAATGTTCACCAAGTTCAACTAGAGCTGAAATTGGAAACATAATTCCCAGTTGAATGTACATAGTCTGTTATTGATTGTAACCACTGTAATTTTACGGAATAGCCAATGAACGAATCTGGCTACATTTTGCGATGTTTAATTTCAATAGGATTCTCTTGCAATTGGCTCTTGGAGTAACTGTTAATGAGCCCAACTGATGAGGACAGAACATTCACAGATTTAGAATTTCTTATTTAAATTGATCGATTGCATCTGTTGGATTTTTCGCTTGAAAACGAAATGTAGTTTTGTGTTTTTTGTTACTAAACCACTACCAGTCACCGTGTACATTATCTTGTCTCAGTGAAATTATTTGCTATGAAATAAACTGCATAACAGATACAAGTTCATGAAATAGATGATCAAAAATACATATTACAATTCTCATAAGCAGTTTTCTTATGTAAAGTACGGTAAGTACTTATGTAGCCTAAGTTAGTAGAGTTTGCGAAATTACACATTTATGCAATTTTTTAATCACTGTAATTGAATTTGTTTTACTTTAGATAATATCATGGAATAATTTGTCTATTGTAATATCACGATAATATTGAACTTTTGTTTGAACAAAGTCATATTTTAACATATTATTTTTGAGTAAGTAGCTGAATAATTAATTTCCAGCCAACTGATTAATTTAGAGGGCCGACAAATTTTACTTTGAAAAATTTTCTGTTTTGTAATATTATTTTGGCAATAAATGGAATGAAATAAATTTAATTTCCTGTCAAGAAATCTAAATTTGATTAAAAAAATCATATGCTAAGAATCGCATACGTGAAAGGAACATAGATCTCTACAAATACAGAATGTCCCACGAAATGTTAAGTTAAAAATGGTCAAATGCAATCAAATAAATCTGAGCATAATGTATTATAATAATACCAAGTCAAATGTTTGACTTTAATTCTAAAGAAGATACAATATAAATATATGGCAAAATAAAGTTTTTACAATATAAGGCTTATTAAGCCATAATTATATTGTAAGTAATAGATACAGTGCCAATGGATTTAGCAATAATTCTACTATATCTTACGGCTGGAAATTTCAATATTTTTTATGAAATAAGTGAAACTAATTTCTATTTAATCAATTCAATAACCTATGAAAAACGTTTTCAATAAACAAGGAATTTTTATTGTGTAGCCTACCATATAGGCTACAAAACGTTACTTCTGAAAACATGTAGGCCTTTTTTTTAAATGCAAGAAAATAACTCGCATATTTTGTGAAAAAAGGTTAGTGTAAAGCCTTGTACACACGTCCGTCCGTACAGATTCGCGCGTACAATCGTATGTACATATGCCTCAACATTCACTGTACGTCCTTGTGGACGCGATCCACGTATGCCTCGGCATTCAAAAAGCTGACTTTACCTTAATATAGAGAAAAACCAAATAGACCATTCGTAACCAGCTTGACCAACCCAACGGCTTAGCTATTTTCATGAACTTTTCAGGTTGAGAAAATAGATTATTCAATTATAATTCTATTATTCTCAATAAAATCTATTTAATAATATTTTTGTAATATTTACGGTTGGAATGTCCATCTTTTACGTATTTTTATTGCAACCACATATCCCACCCAATATCAAGTAAATGCAACGATGCTATCTTTTATACTAGAACCAATAACTATGAAGCAATGATTTACTCACTTGAATAAATAAATTAACTCTTATTTCGTTATAATTTTTCAAAAATAACACCAGACTTGGTAATAGCTAATACCTTAGCTATTTATAAGGTTTCCAACCATGACATGCACTGCACACGCTAACCGCCAATTATGAACTTCACTTCGAATGAGATTGTTTTAGTATTTCACATTGAAAATTGATAAAATATATTTCACATACAAATGATGCTTAAGCTTTGATTGTTGAATAAACTCTATTCTATTCTTATAGCACATTTTTGATCGATACTTGGTGAGGTGGGTACCTTAAAGCCGCGTTTACACCAAAGTTATTAACAAAATGTTAATAACATAATCCTTATAGATTCTATTAGATTGAACAGAGCTTGACCAACACATATTATGTTCATCATGTGTATGATAAGTTATGTTCAATTTAATAGAATCTATGAGGATTATGTTATTAACATTTTGTTAATAACTTTGTTGTAAACGCAGCTTTATATTCAAATAAAATACCATATCTATAAATAGCCTACTATGTTGACATTTCTGAAAATAACTTTGAAAACAAGAAAATGTAAGAACAATGATTTAATCTTTTTAATTTCTGTAATAATTATTATTATTAACATTCTTGGCGATATAGTCATCAAAATCATGTATCTATCTACAAAATATCAGCATAATATTATAAATCCTACCCTGAAGTGGACCAAACATAAATTTCATGGATTGGGTGTTATTTCCTAGGCTTAGGCTATACCGGTATTGGCAATGGTCATTCACACGCCTTTTCTCAACACAATCAGAGATTTTCATAAAAATTTGTATCAAACTACCTACTAGGTTCACAACGAAGTTTGAATGTAAAAAACATTTTAAATAAAAGTTTAAAAGAGACAATAATGCTATAAATAGTGTTACCGTATATAAAGGTTGGTCATAATGTTTCCCTGTCTAAAAAATGCTACACAGCCAATCTCAATCAGTCCAACCAAAGACTGAATAAATAATTATAATCTTGAATATGTGGTTCAACTAATCATAGCAGATTGTAGTACGCACATTCACACTGGTGCAAATAAACAGAACTGATTGAGTTGCTTCTCCACTTGATTATGATTTTTACTTTCCTTGCCTTATTACAATAGGTGAGGAAAGTATTGCTTTCCAGAAAAAATGAAGGTACCCCAACTTTTTATTGTAAGTTCTTTGCAATAAAATAATATTATGACGAATCGAAACCCAGATTTCGATTTGTAAACACTTTGTACTTCTGTACGATATAATGCAATATTCCAGTAGCCCACTCATAATAAATCATGCTATATTATTATGTGTATTTAATTCACTGACACAGTTAACTTATATTTATTGATGTACTGTTTTCCAATCACAAAATTATTCATTGATAGAGTTAATTATGTTTCATTCACTCTCTGCAATCATTACTTCAATTACATGAATTCGATCACTAATTATGATAGAGGGACAACTAGCGATCGCATCACAGCGGAGACCCTATAGTTAGGCGATCAATCAAGGAAGGGATGTAATTCAAGATTGACAATTAGATGGGATGCTTGTAAGGGGGAGGCGGGTTTGCCGATCTCGCCCAAGGCGGCGAAGTCCCTAGGGCCGTGCCTGATCATAAATTTTGTTACAGCATGCAATAATATTTTCAGTGTTTCTTTTAAACACTTGATTGAATTGAAATAAAGTAAAAAAAGAACTTTTCTTTGAACGATGCTTTTAGTGTTGATTGGACTGGTTAAATACCAATAATTTCTTCAGATTTTTATTTGAATCCTTGTATGATTCAAATAATTCTTGATTATTGTATGATTCATACAGTTCACAATTTTATGCGTAGTCTATTTATTTATTTCTATTTCAATCAATTATTTTTGTTTTTCTTTATTGAATATCCATTATTTTTCTACTTGTTGAATACATCACAGATGTAAACTTGAAAGTATAAATACCGTATTTTAAAAACTCATGGCTGAGTTCAATTCCCCCACCACAACCCTCAAATTTTGAGAGTCTACTGTTTGAACATGATTTAGTTTGATGATGCAGCACACAACGAAACGGTCGTCACTAACATGAGTTTTAAAAATATTTCTACTTTAAAGTTTAGATGTGTGATATATAATAATAAAATCAATGTATTTAGATTGAAATGTTGATATATTATTGGGTGAGGTTGCCCTTTGTATTTACTGTACATCGTCATAAGCCTTATCTACACCAAGTGCGCAGCGCAATGCAAAATGTTACTGTGAAAAAGACATTATAAACAATCAAGTACGGTACAGCAATAGGCTACCTACGAAGGCTAGTCAATATGCAAGGTTTATTGCGATAGACTCTTCATACCTTGGTCAATAAGAGTAATAGGGTTTTTGAAACTCAATTATTATTCTGAGTTTTTATTTAAATCCTCAGTAAATTCTATACCTACAAAAAGTTATTGTAAAATTCTATAGGGCTAATAAAAGTTATTGAATGTCAAAATTTCAGGTTCGATTTTTATTTATATAGATTATAGGTAACTGTAAATAAAACAGCTCAGTCATTGCATAACCAAAATTTATTGCAAATGCTCTCTATAAAACAACATCAATAAACATAATTTATATTCATTTAGAAATGAAACTCACTTTATCAATTATCACATTGGTAAGTATATCTTGTTTATTAAAAACCAAATATAAAAGCTCATTTTATAAAATGACATTATAGTTACCCTTTCTTTGAGAAGTTTTTATATTTTAACATAAAATAATAGACAGAGACAGATGAAATTTTGTGTGTAGTAGTGGAGGTAATATTGTGGTAGATGATATTCATATCAAATAAAAAGACTAGAAATTATCACAACCACTTATTTCAAATAAGTTAAAATGAATGGTTGTGAAATTTCTGCAACTGCAAAATATTGATAGAATGACAAAATCCATCTATATAAATAGAAATCGAGCCTCAAATTTTGACATTCAATAACTTTTTTATGTGTGCACCGAATTTGATGATTTTTGTTTAGTTGTGTTTGTTATGTTCAGTAGCAGGTTTATGGCCTATCAAATTTATGATCAGACTTCAGGACTCTTTCCTACTAGTCCAGTCAAATGGTCGTTTTTCAGGAAACAGCCCCGAAAGAATTTTTCTCGACGGTTCTATATGTATTTTGGGGCGCTGGATTCGAATCTGAAATTTGCTGACACGCCAGAGAGCGGTTTCACCCCCAAAACCCCCAAAATTTCTGACTTTTTTCAATTTTCCCATTTTATCTCGTAAACGTTGAGTTTCTCAAGAAAAATCATTCCTGACAAAATTAAAGAGAATAAAATCCCCAATAAATTGAGTGGTCGCGCAGGATTCTACCATTTTTGGTTCCGGAGCTACGAATTTTCAAAAAAGGGGTATTTTTGAGGGGTTTTCAAAATTATGCAAACCTATCACTTCCACCCTATACAACTTGGATATTTTTCTAGTATAGATAAAATTCCACACATCACGTGAATAAAGAACAGTTCATTATGAACAGGATTCCTTAGGAATTTTCGAATTTAGTAGTGGGGGGAGGGTGATTCAAAGTTGCGTATCTTGTGAAACACTTCAGTTAAAAAATCGAAAAAGTAGTCAAGGTTGTAGAGAATTTTCTCCTCTTTCCGCTCCCATAAATCTTTCTAATTTCAATACCGTTCAAAAGTTACAGCTAATTGAAAAAATGATTATTTTCATTTTCTCATTTTTCTGCGATTTTACTGTTATTCAAGAGTATCTAAAACGAGTAAGATACATGATAGTACTTGCGATTGGTCTCAAATGGAAGAGAATTACATGCTCTATAAGCTACGTTGCCTTAAACGTCGTCTTGCATGACTGTTTATTATCGAAAAACTGTCAAGGTTGTGGAAATGAGGAAAATATCGCAAATTTCTCGATTCTTTTAATCAAACGTATCTTACCTCACGATTATATTTTTACAAAATTCATTTACCTCACACGAAAGAGGAGATTCTGTTCTTCAAATCAAGACCAAGTACCATTTTTTAACATTCCGGATTACCGAAATACACAGTTTTGAATATAGAACTTGGTCATTTTTCTGTGTATTTGAATAGGGGCTAAAATACACTAGAAGAGGATTTTTTAGTTATGATACATGATTTTGAACCGCCTTAACGAGCTGAGAAGAATGAGATGTAGTACAAGGAGATCTGATCATTCTGTCAAAAGTTATAAGTGTTTAAAGTTTTGATCCTTGACGTATTCTTATGACGTACCCCCCACTAGGAAATACTGAAATCAAATGTTTCTAACGGGTGATTCTCATAGAAAATAACCCTCGTGAGATGATTTCAGCCGAAATATGTACTTTTTTGTTAAGAAGGCCTTGAAATGGTATTATAATGAAAAATTTGTATTTTTGCTGAAGGACATGATTTTATATTTTTGGGTATATTCACCCTCCCCCCACTACTAAATTCGAAAATTCCTAAGGAATCCTGTTCATAATGAATTGTTCTTTCACGTGATGTGTGGTTTTTTATCTATACTAGAAAAATATCCAAGTTGTATAGGGTGGAAGTGATAGGTTTGCATAATTTTGAAAACCCCTCAAAAATACCACTTTTTTGAAAATTCGTAGCTCCGGAACCAAAAATGGTAGAATCCTGCGCGACCACTCAATTTATTGAGGATTTTATTCTCTTTGATTTTGTCAGGAATGATTTTTCTTGAGAAACTCAAGGTTAACGAGATAAAATGGGAAAATTAAAAAAAGTCAGAAATTTTGGGGGTGAAACGCCCTCTGGCGTGTTAGCAAATTTCAGATTCGAATTCAGCGCCCCAAAATACATATAGAACCTTCGAGAAAAATTCTTTCGGGGCTGTTTCCTGAAAAACGACCATATGACTGGACTATACGGTCCTTCAAAGTTTACATGTAGTCCTTATGGAAGAAGATTTGTGAGATGGCCACACACAGAAATAAAAATCAGCTATTATAATCATTGCGTCATCCAACTGCCGTCGGTGGATCTGTTTTTCTATTTTTTTTCTACTGATTCACAAAATTTTAATTCTAAAAAAATCTGGTGTGGTGCACTCACACAACTTTCCTTGCCGTTATGAAAATTGATCAACTGACGCTAGTGTTCCCGCGCATCTCAAGTCTACTTTTCTAAGATTTGAGCCAGCTGGTGACAGGGCAATAGCGCTGCAGACACACGAAGTCTGCTATATCTTCATAATGAATGATTTAATAGAATCAACAGTTGCCAACAGTTTGCAATAATTGAATAATCTTATTTTCTCGAATTTCGAGCTTATTTCCAATTTTAGGTGAAAATGCTACTGAACATTAATTGTAGAGATTTTTATGATCAATCTTTTCCACTTGAAATTTTTTGTTTAAATTGTATCTGAAGCCTGATAATATTGAGAATCTAAAATCAAACATTGCATAGATGGTGCAGTGCTCCTGAAATTTTTACAGATATGAGACTTGTGGCAGTTGATAGAGCTTATCAATGACTTTTCTAGGTATGATTTGATCAGAGTCGTTGGAGCCGTTTTCGAGAAAATCGCGAAAAACCCTGTTTTTGACAACATTTTCGCCATTTTAGCCGCCATCTTGAATTGCATTTGATCGAAAATGTTCGTGTCGGATCCTTATAGTGTAAGGACCTTAAGTTCCAAATTTCAAGTCATTCCGTTAATTGGGAGATGAGATATCGTGTACACAGACGCACATACACTCATACACAAACACATACAGACCAATACCTAAAAACCACTTTTTTGGACTCAGGGGACCTCGAAACGTATAGAAATTTAGAAATTGGGGTACCTTAAATTTTTTTCGGAAAGCAATACTTTCCTTACCTATGGTTTTAGGGCAAGTAAAGTAATTGAATGAAAAAAGACTAAGAAATTGTCAAAAAACCACTGATTTATTGATAATTAGAAAGACCGGTTTCGGTTATTACACCATTGTCAATCTCTGATAAACTAAAAAGCCTTTTAGCCTTTAAACTAAACCTTTTTAGTTTATCAGAGATTGACAATGGTGTAATAACCGAAACCGGTCTTTCTAATTATCAATAAATCAGTGGTTTTTTGACAATTTCTTAGTCTTTTTTCTTTTTTCATTCAATATGAATAATTACCACAATATCAACTTCTCAACTACACAACAAGTAAAGTAATAATGCCGCGGTGCGAACGACGCCCAAACTTGGTAAATTTAGAATATGCTCGGGAAAAGCAGCAAGGAGATATACCATTCAATTCCCAGCAAGATGCATTCAACTATATCTACAAATACAAACTGCTGTACAACTGAAGCTGCGTTTACACCGGAGTTCATAACACGAGTTATTAACAAAAAGTTATTAACTTGACTGAATCGTCAAACATTTCTCTTGACAAAAGTTAATAACTCATGTTTCTAACAGAAAATTCCTTGTTATTAACAAGATCTTGTTATCAATATAATTGACTTCTAATATGATTTCATTTAACGAGCGTATTCATATGATATAACAGCCGGAATAAAAAGCAAAAAATTGTCTTCAAAATACTTTAAATTGAAACATGTGTGATCATTAACATAATGATCTTCATCTGATCTAATGTAAATAAATTATAATGCGTTTACACCAGAGTTTAAAACAAAAGTTTTCAACATAAGTTAACATAATGATCTTCATCTGATCTAATGTAAATAAATTATAATGCGTTTACACCAGAGTTTAAAACAAAAGTTTTCAACATAAGTTAATAACATTTTCTTTTGGCTTCTAGTTTTGTTATCAACAAAAGTTAATAACTTTGTCACGTGTTTCGACAGCAGCTGTAGTCATTAGGGAACAGCCGTAGTTGTAGGGTAGGGATGCTGGGCGAGGGGGTTGCGGGGAAGATAGTAACCTGTTATTACAAAAGTTAATGTGATAAAAGAGGCTTTTGTTATTAACATAACACATTTCCTTTGATCTTTTTTACCGACTCTCGATGGATAACATAAATCTTGTTAATAACAAGGAATTTTCTGTTAAAAACATGAGTTATTAACTTTTGTTAAGAGAAATTTCTGTCGATTCAGTCAAGTTGACAACTTTTTATTAATAACTCATGTTATCAACTCCGGTGTAAACGCAACTCAACATTATGTTATTGACTTTTGTAATTAACATCAGTTGATAACAAAAATGTTAAAAACTTGTGTTATCAACTCCGGTGTAAACATAGTTCAACTAAGCACATAGGAAGTCCATGAGATATAAAATACTGATCATCATGATTAAAGATCATGTTGTGATAATATGATTTAGCATATGATCTTACCAGCTGTAATAAACTCGTCGCTCTGTGATTAAATTGTTTACTGGTATGCAAACGAAAGTTTTAAGCACATAGGAAGTCCGTATTGAGATGTAAATAAAAATATTGATTGTCAAAATAAAGTCAAGTGTGACATGAGATACATTGACTTTTTGGCGGTACGAAGTTCGCCGGGTAACCTAGTCAATAAATAAAAATAACGAGCGAAGCTCGGTGCCCCGACATTAAATGTAAATACTGAGTGTTGGATAATTTTCATAAAAATATATTGCATCAGATTAAGCTAAAGCTGCGTTTACACCAAAGTTATTAATAAAATGTTAATAACTTAATCCTTGTAGATTCTATTAGATTGAACGGAACTTGACAAACACATATGTTCATCATGTGTATGAAAGTTTTGTTCAATCTAATAGAATCTATTAGGATAAAGTTATCAACATTTTGTTAATAACTTTGGTGTAACGCAGCTTAAGACTAAGCACACCTGAAGAGGCGCGGCTTGGTGATACAAAGTGTTGATCTTATGGAGATTGCCTTATCACACCGTTCCAGGCCATGTCCGATTCAGTGTGTGTGAGTTCTTCCATTCAAACCAATATAAGCAAGAAGCACCCGGATGCAAGATGCCGCATAGCGCCTCCTAAGGTGTGCATCCAGCTAAAGTTTGTCATGAGATGCATTAACTATTTGGCGGTACGAAGTTCGCCGGGCCAGCTAGTATAAAATAATTATCCAATGAAGTACATAATACCTTTTAATTTTTTTCAAAACATATGAAACATTGCAAAAGTAACTATAAATTGTTAATTTACATAAACACATTATTATTCATGACAGAACACATGTTTTGTAATGTACAAAATTATACAATGGAAGTGGGATATACTATGGTAATGGTAAAACGATGTGTACGGTGTCAAACTAAAGGATTACATGTTCACTGTCTTGGCTGAATGAGAAACAACACACACGATGAACTGTTTTTGCGGCCTTTGTGATATATTTTGGTGCCTGAAATGGAAAATAAAATAAATTATTTTCAAAATCTGCAATCGATTGGAATAAAAGGAATACCACTTAATAACAAAAGTAATGAGTTATACAGAAATGTTGTCACACAATAGTCCAGTCACTATATACATTGGTGCTTGCAATTAATATTGTAGTTCTGATTTTTTAATATATCATTTGGATACATGAGAGAAGACCAGAACCAATTTCTTCATGCAAAATTTCCTTGTGCTAGATACAGAATGGCCCAAGAACCTCGTATTTTCGGTTCATTTTTCTGTTTTCAGCTATTTCTGCCAAATCCAGTAATCAGACAGAAAAATTGGCTCTCGCCTTTTTACAGATAAAATGAGATCATTCGGAACTCTCTATCTCCAATGAGTACTGAGTTATTATTTTTTCAAAAATGAGTAAAATTGAAAGAAAAATCAATTCTGATGAATTTTAGTTTTTGATCAACAATATCTTCCGATTGTTACCATTTACATGTATAATTCAAAATCCCTCTAGGAGCATTTTTGTGCTTTATAATCTTAGATCAGGTAGAGCGCTTCATCTCATATAGATTTCCAGGTAAACCTGACAACAATGCTCCTTGAATTGTGAAAAACACCTAATTTTCAGCTTCATCCATCATCACCAACTACATTGTCCTGCACAATGACAGAAGTTCATGAGATTATGTTCTATGAGAATCATCCGTTGGATGCACTTCATTTCATCATTTCCTAGTGGAGAGGCGCGCATAAGGACACCTCAAGGATCAAAATTTCAAACTCTTATATCTTTTGACACAATGCTCAGATTTCATCTTACTACACTTCATTCTTCTCGACTCGTTAAGGCGGTCCAAAAACATGCATCATAAGTCAAATTCGGTTAAGAAATGGAAAAATTGCTGTTGAGTGTACTTAGCCCATATTCCAATACACAAAAATTGCCAATTTCTATATTTTATTTCTATCTTTTATTGCAAAAAAGTGCAGATAGAACAATTTGAAATGAACCACCTCTCACTCATTGCAAGCTTTTATTCATAAGACTGGGAATTATGAATTTACCATGTATTTTTATATACGCATGCTTGTTGTTTGTAAAGTCTAATTTAAATGTATTTTCCAGTTATAATAATGTCTACTCTCATTACACACTGAATTGATTACAGATCTGAAATGAATTTTACTATTATAGATCTAGTCATACTAGTTTTAAGGCCTGAGCAAGCATATTTTATAATCACCTACCGTCAGGGAATTACCTGAGAAAGAATACAAGAGAAAAATTAAAAAGTTCCTATTGAAGAAATGTTTTTATAGTCTTGAACAGTATTTTAGCATTAGGTTGAATTGAATGATGTGATAGTTTTTTATGTTAAGTGTTAAGTTGTGATTTTTATGTAAATTCACCGTGCCTGTACAATATCCTTTTATATAATGTGTCTTGGGCAATAAATAGGCCTAAAATTTGAATTTGAGCGCGACCAGCTTTGTTAGTAGTTCTACAATGAACGTTTTTTGAGTCTGATTAATGACTTCTTAGTTGTTAAGTGTGGTTTCTAATACTGACTCCACGGAATGGAAGTCGTTCAACTAATCGAAATTAATGGCCTACCGGCCCGTGTGTACCCAGGCTAACAAACAAAATCAGTAGGGAACATCTACAGAACCAACCAATGAAGAACGGTCCTGTTTCAAAAATTTGTTTTGGAAACACCAACAATAATTATGAATGTTCCGGGCGGCCTCCAATTATAGGAGATCAAGGCAGTATTGTAATGTTAGAATGCTAAACTCTAAAAATGTAGATTCGTGTGGCTTTTGTTGGTGGGGAGTCTCTTGCGGGAAGGTCTCACCGCCTGAATATATTTAAGCCGTCAATGGGCCTTACGACTGCCATACTTCAGCCAAGACCGACAGTTTAGCGTGCCCATCTGATAACACGATAATGCGAAACTCTATTATTATTGGTATTGAAAGCAATTTGTAATTTTTATACAGCATCGACAGGAAAACAAACATGATTTGATAGGTTGATAATTACAAGAAAGCTCACCTGATACTTGATACGGTGATCTCCAGCCATAAACTAGCAAGAGAGAACCAGCAGAAAGTTTCAACCATAGCTCAATCAGCCTGTTATTCTCTGAAAAAAGAAAAATAACTGTTTCTAGACCTGCTAAGAGTTTATATGACAATACAGTAGGCTACATGTATCATACATATTCCAATAATTCTTTTAAAAATCCGTTCTCAAAACCTATTTTTTGGATTCGATTTGAGGTGTTCAATCCTGAGTGAGACAGGAGTCAGGTGTTATATCGTGAAGCTTTTTATACAACTTAAAGCATGCTATACAATGCAAAACTTATAACGAGGAAAAAAGGAAAGATTGATTCTTTATAGATTGATACACTAAGTACATCATCAAAATGATAGGAGAAGAAAAAATAAGTTAACCTTGTGCTATATTCCTCTCCCAGATTTAGTTAAGGTTAGATACATAGTCCAAAATAGGTTAAGTCTTGTAGTTGTTCACTACAAGATAATAGGTAGCCTAACGTGTATTATTCAATATTCTGACCAAATTCTACTCCTCCATCAACTCCTTAAATGCAACGGGCTACTTGCCCTACTTCAATAAACTCTATTGAGATAATAGAAGATGCATATAGATTACATTTTGATCTTGTTCAATGGCTATTAAATATGTTTGTATCAATTTTGTTTATCTTTAGATTGACTAATAACTATTGTATTCCTAACTCCACCTTTCTTTCTATAGAATGGACGATTCTAAATTATAATGATTTGTATCAACTATTATTAAAGATATTATGGGACTAAATTTTTTTAATGAAAGAAGAAGAAAAAATACGTGTCGGTAACTGAATAACAATTCTAATTAATGAAATTTAATGTTATTAATATTAACAGCAAATTTTGAATTTTGTCCAACCTATAATACTATCATGTTTTGAGTCGTCTTAACGATAGAAGTGGAATTTGAAATGTTTACCAAGATGGCGGCCGACCTTCACAGTGAACTTGGAACAAACCACTCTCGGTCTCAGACAGCACCGTATCGCGCATGCTTTAGTAACGGTTTTTTCCCATTGCATTCAGTCAGTTCTTTGAATGTAACGTTCTTTGTGATGATGGTTACCGAGCACAGTAACTGGAGCCGTCATTCCATTTTGATGATGATTATTATCCAATGATGATTTATCATTAAATTCGATATAACAATCAATATATTATCATCATTTCATTCAATAAAAGAAAGAATACTTCTCAATAATATAATTAATAAAATATAACGGTTGTTATTTAACTAATGTTAAAAAACACTACAACTAAGTCAGCATATATTTTTTTTTATCCGTCTTCCCAGCAGTCCTGTGGCTGTAGGAGTCGTCATATTTTAAGGATTATCTCCTGTGTATGTATGTATGTTCATCTACATATTCATTTATGTAGTAGTATGGCCGGTCATTCAAATATCCTCTGAGCTGCTTTACGAAAACTCTATTTCCTGTGATTGATTTCAGGTTTTCAGGTAGCAGGTTGTAGAAAAAAGACCCTCCATATGTTGGGGATCTGCTATATTTTCTTAGTCGGTGTTGAGGTAGGTTTAGGTTGTGTTGGTTTCGCAGGTTGTAGCTGTGGAGATCCGATCTTAGAGTGGGATTTGTGTTCCTTGCTTGCACTATTGATTCCAAAATATAGAGCGATATGACTGTCAGAATTTTGCTGCTCTTGAATAGGTCTCTGCAGTGCTCAATCCTATCGACTCCTAGTACCGTTCTTATTGCTCTTTTTTGGATTCTCAGTATTCTTTCAAGGTTTGTTTGTGCTGTTGACCCCAAGCCGCAATGCCATAACGAAGGTGCAATGCAAATAGTGAGTGATATGGAAGTGCCTTCATCTGAGATTTGTTGTATTCTTCGGATCACATAGGCTGCTGAGGATAATTTCTTACTAAGGTGGTCTATATGGTGCTGCCATGTCAGATGGCTGTCTATTAGTATGCCAAGGAATTTTGTGGAGCTTTTTGTCATTATGTTGTCATCTATATGTTCCGTTTCTGCGCCATTTCCTGTAGGTGTGAATTTGATGTGGACTGTTTTGTTTTTGTTCATAGTTAGTTGTAGTCTATTGCATATTGTGGTTACTTCCTCTATTGCCGGTTCAATTATATTTGTTATTGGTGTTGTCTTCTCAGATGGGATAAGTATTGTGGTGTCATCTGCAAATAAGATGCATTCTTTCTCACTCTGTAGTTCCTTTGGAAAATCATTTATGTACACCAGGAAGAGTAGAGGGCCCAGTATGGATCCCTGGGGTACACCTCTGGTCACTGGGCGAAGCAAAGATTTGTAGGTAGTGGTGAAGTTGTTGTTATGGTGGTCAATCTCTACATACTGTAGTCTTTCTGATAGGTAGTTCTCGATCCAATCAAGTGCCTTACCCTCAATTCTCAACTTTTTCAATTTTAATTTTAAGATGTTCCAGTCTATGGAGTCGAACACTTTTTGCAGGTCTATGAAGAGTCCAGTGGCTGTTTTGTGCGTTTCCCATATGCTATTTATGTCGTTGCATAGTTCTGATATAGCTGTAGTAGTGCTAAGGCCCCTCCAGAATCCATGTTGTCTCACAGTCAGTAATTTGTTGCTTTCCAGGTGAGTCATCAGTTGGTTGTATATTGCCCACTCTATGATCTTAGATGTCACTGGAAGATTAGCAATTGGTCTATAATTCTTTGCATCATTTTTATTTCCACTTTTAAATTTTGGGTAGATTTTGGCGATTTTGAGTTTTTTTGGGAATGCAGCCTGTTCCATAGACGAGTTTACTATGTCCAGTAGTGGCATAGTTAGTCCTTCCCCACAGTACTTTAGAATTTTACCTGTGATGTCATCGTGGCCAGTAGAGTTGTTGAATTTAAGTCTTGCAAGTAGATGGTCCAGTTCTTCTTTAGTAATTTTCCTGAATTCGCAGAGTGCTGGTATATCAAATTTATTTTCTGGGTTGTGGGGTATTTCGTTGGTCGCGGTAGTGTTTTCCTGGGTGAAGTATGTGTTTAAAAAGTTACTGATTTGGTAGGGGTCTGTTATTTTCTTTCTGTCTGTTATCAGGCAAAGGTTTTCCTGTTTTCCTGTACATTGGTTGTTTCTTTCAGTATTTATTACTCTCCACAACGTTTGAGTTCTATTATTAGAGCATTCTACTTTACTTTTCAAATGTGTCCTTTTTTTATTCATCACTTCCAAATAATCTAGTTTTTTCAGATTGTTGTAGTGTTCCTTGTCTGTTGCAGATCCAGTAAGCATGTATCTATTTTGAGCAATGGCTAGTCTTCTTTTCAAAATAATGGTGTTGTTATCCCAGAATGTTGTTTTTAGAAAGTTACTGATTTTCTTGGGCTCTCTAGGCATTATGTGATCCATATGAAGTCGCAGTATTTTAGTGAAATTGTTATACTTTGAATCAACCTGTGCAGATTCAGTTATTGTACTCCAGCTTATTTGTGCTAATTCCGATTTCAATGATTCTAGGTTTTGTAGTGAGTAATTCCTGGCATATCTATACATTGTAGATTTGGTATTGGAAATAGAGTGGATTTCACAGAACAGTGCATGATGATCTGATATTTGGTTGGGGTAAGCTATGCGTTTGATAAGATCAGTTGACAGGTTGTGGTAGCAACCATCAATGCTTGTCATTGAAGATTTTGTTATTCTTGTAGCCGGTATGTCGTATATAGAGCATCCATGCTGTGTGAGCATGTTTCTCAGATCTTTGTAGTTTTGTTTGTCAGTGTTAAGTATGTTACTTACACTACAGTTGAATATAACGGATCATTGCAGCATTGGTCTAACAATATCCTTCTCAACTGACAGGCCAATAACTACATTGAACCATTCCACAGGAGAATTCATCGACCGTGCTTTGCTGTACCAAAATCTGTGTCAGGCTGACTGGGACAGCATTATAAATAATAATCAGGATGTTGAAACTTGTTCAACCAATTTTTGTAAAAATTTTTCAGAAGCGTTGAATAATTCAAAAAAACCCTTTAGGCAGTCATCGACGAGAATGAAAAAACTCAAGCCATGGATCACCCTGGACCTCATTAAATTGATCTGTGAAAGAGATAAAATCAGCAAGAGAATCAAAAAGCATCCCTTGAATGAGGAGCTAAAGACATATTATCGTAATTTCAGACATGTAACAAACATTCTAAAAGCAACAAAACGATCATATTTTAGAGGAAAGCTAGATCAATGTCAGAGAAATCCAAAAATGTTTTGGCGAACTATTAACAAACTGGCAGGCAGGAATAATGTTAAACAAAATTTTCCTATTAATAAATTTTTACCATCTGTAACTACTATAACTCCTTCTGTTTGCAGAGATGTAGCAGACAATTTCAATTTTTTTTTTTCATTTGTCAGCCAGAATTTGGCCGGCTCAATTGACTCGGGCGGTGCTTTGTTGATTGATGACTGGGACTTTGGGTTGGACACTAGGTTCACCCTCCACACGGTTTCAGAACTTGAAGTTATTGGGCACGTCAATGCCTTGCAAGGCGGGTCTGCCCCGGGTATTGATGGTTTTTCGGCCTCCTTATTGAAAGAAAACCTATTTATTTTCATTGAACCATTTCTTTACCTTATTAGCTTGGAGACTGGAGTTTTTCCTAATATTTTTAAAATTGCCAAAGTGTTTCCCTTGCATAAGTCTGGTATTTTTACTGTCAAAAACAACTTTCGGCCTATTTCTCTTTTAAGTGTTTTTTTGAAGGTTCTTGAAAGAATTGTAAAAGAACAACTTGTTAGTTATCTTGCGACTAACGGCATTCTGGCAGAATGCCAATACGGTTTTAGAGGTGACAAAAATGTTTCGGATATATTGTTTGATGTAAACAAGCAGCTTCATTTTTCTCTATCTAATAATATGCATCCAATCTTAATCTTCCTTGACCTCAAAAAAGCTTTTGATAGTATTGATCGGAGGAACCTTATCAGAAAATTGTCAGCCTTGGGTGTCACTGGGAATGCGCTTGCATGGTTTACTAGTTATTTATCTGGATGGAGGCAGTGTGTTTCAATTAATGGAGTAAATGGTAATGAGCTTCCTGTCGACTTTGGGGTGGTACAGAGAAGCACTCTCGGGCCCTTACTATTTCTCATATATATCAATAACATTTCCAGATTGAATTTACATGGGAGGCTATTTCTTTTTGCAGATGACACTTTAATTTTTGTTGAAGGGAGAACTTGGGAGGAGGCTCGTGATAGAGCTGAGTCTGACCTAAGATCTATCAAGAAATGGTTGGATCAGAATACCCTCTCTCTTAATATTGCAAAAACCAAGTTTATGCCCATTAGTCTAAGTAATAACTCAGACTTCAATTTACATCCATTGAAAATTCACGAATGAATGAAAAATGCTAGGGAAATTAGACGGATGTATCATGCCTTCGTCCAGTCATTGCTATCATATGGTATACTGGCCTGGGTTGCTGCCTACCAGGTGCACATTAGCAGATTGGAGACTGTTCAGAAATCAATTCTTAAGGCAGGTTTAAAAAAGAATAGAAGATATTCCTCTGCGTTACTTTTTAGTGAGTCCAGAGTTTTGTCACTGAGAAAACTTTTCATAAAAGATCTGTTGATCTACATCTATAATAATTTCCATTCAATATTTACCCCTACAGAACATTCATACAATACAAGATATGCATCAGCAGTAGGTATAAACACAATACAACAAACAAGATCGTTTTCAATGACAAATTTATTTTACATTTCTCATATTTTATTCCGAAATTTCCTTCTCCGTTCCAACCAGAATAGATTGTTGGATGTAGTTTCGAACTCTGCGTTCAAGTGGCACTTGAAGAACTGGCTGTTTGATATCAGTGAGGATAATGCCGTCTCACTCATTGTTACTGGGGGTGCGCGTGTTTGATTCAATTTGGGTGCCTTCAGAGAGATTTTTTTCCAGTTCTGTCATGCTTGTCTGATCTGTTTTCCTGACTTGAATTTGTTATTTAAATTGTAGCCTTCCTCGCTATTCCTTGGTTTTCATCATCTTTTATTTCTAAACTTAAAGTTATTTATAATTCAGTTTTCCACTTTTTTTATCCCTCCTTAATGCATGGGGATTATAGTTTCGTAATTGAAAATTATTTTAATGTAGTTCAGATCTCTAATGAAAATTGAGATCTCTCTTTATAATTATAGATATAACACATATTGTTACGATAACTCGAGCTTACGCACAGGCCTTTGTTGCCTATGTAAGCTCTTTCCTATCTGATACAAGAATTTTATACATGAATAAAATTGTGATAGCTCAAGAGTTCTATTGTTTAGTATAGTTCTATATTTTGTTGTTTGTTTTTTGTAAGTATATTATATCATTTCTTGAATTGTATAAACTTTATTGCTCAAGATTCTATGTAACTGCTTGAATTGTATTCAGAAGGAAAAAAAATTGAATTGAATTGAATTGTTAATATTAGTATCTCCCAGTATTACCAGTCTATAATGTTTAGCTGTGTATTTTTGAAGCAAATATCCAAGTTTAGTCAGGTATTCATTTTCTGTTTTGGGGTTTGGCGATCGGTAAGTGCCTATAATAATCAGGTTGAAGGTTTTTGTTTAACTTTTATAGCAATTGTTTCAAAGACTTGTTCTGTAGGCCAGCATGGTGCTTCCATAGGTACAACATCAGTAGTGTATTTTATGTTGTCTTTCTTATAAATTGCTATGCCACCCCATAGACATGCTGTTCTACAGAAATTTGTTATGAGTGTGTAGCCGGGAAGTTTTGTAAGTTCTTCCTGTTTGAGGCCGTGCTCAGAAAGGATTACTATATCTGGGGAAAATTGATTTAGCTCTATTGTAAGCCGATCTATTTTTCCTTGTAGGCCTCTTTGGATGTTAAGGTGGTAGATTGTAAATAGTTTGTTTTTTCTATGACAAAGGAGGCTTTCTTGTGTTTGGATTTCTTTTGCTTTATTAGTTTTGGTTTCTGATTGCTGTGTTGTAGTTGTTTTAGTGAGGCGATTTTCTATGTTTCATGAAGAGGTGAGGCCAACTCCTCGTTTGGGAATTTCTTGTTGTTGTTCTCCCCGTCCCTGGTCAGTGCCTCCATCAGCCTCTCAGCCAAAATCCTAGATCCCTCTCCAGTCAGATGTAGTCCGTCCCATCCTAAATGGTGTTTGCTAAGACAGTTTGAATTGTCTACAAATGTTACCCTCAGTTGCTCGCACATGAAGCTCAATACCTTGTTTGTCTCAGTGATAAACTCCTCATTTACATCCTTCCGAGTCGGTATAGATGCCACGTACCACTTGGTGTGTGGGAAGTGCTTGATATTTGCTTCAATTGTGAGCCAAACAGGGCGCATTACGTGGTTTGGTGTTTTTGACCTAGGTAGATTGTTTGAGCCAATGATTGATTAGTACCTTTGGAGGTAAAGTGGTTCTGTTTTTTAAGTATCTACTAATATCTTGAATTTTCCCACCTGGGATGATTTTCACATTTATGACCTGTTTGCTCTTATCCTGTATTATACTTGTGGCATGCTTTAGTAAGGAATCACCCACTATCAGTGTCCCGCCGTTCTGCACTTCACCCCCACTCACCTCCTCCCCTCGGTTCGCTGGCAGCAGCTCCTCATCTATTTCCCTGCTTGGCTGTTTTGCAACTGGCGGTACAGTCTTTGTTTGAACAGGTGGGCTGTTGGCATCTGTGTGTCCCCGGCCACCCTCTCCTGCTTCCCCCCCCCCACCACCCTCAATGTCATTCACCAACCTTCTTGTATCCTCCTCTGCCTTTCTCCTGATGGGGCATGTAGGCTCAGGGTAGATGCCCTGCATGAAATCAAAAATTACATTTTCTAGCCTATAAATAACATCAGTCTTCCTCGCCAATGCATCTGAGAGTCTATTTCTATCCGTTTTTCACAATTGGATCTCGTCTTCAAGTTCTTTTATATCCTCAAGTAGAAGTTTATTTATTTCATCATAATGGTCAGTATGACTTGTCCTAGTTATGTTTCTTGGTGTTGGGTTATGGCGAATACAAGTATTAGTTGCAGATACAGAGTTTGTGTGAGCTGCAGAGTCATTCAACATTGATGAAATTAGGATGGCTTCATCAGTAATTAGTGTTTTACAGTTTTCATACATCCATGTTTGTTCATTGCATTCTCCTTTTATCATCAAGTTATAATGTTCGTCAGTAACGTCTACACAATTTATGTGGTACCATTTGTTACTATCACATTCACAGGCCACTGCCCTATCCTCATCATGAACTATGAGTTTGCAGATACTACACAGGGAGTGGTGTCGAGTGCCTATTTCATCAGTATTTTTGGCATTGCTAGTTGTAGGCTTTGTTTTTTTATTTTTCTGTGATAGTAGGTTGTTTATTCTTCATCTTGTAAGAATTAATACAAGTAGTGGAATATTCTAAAGCTTGTCTTTTGTTGAGAATCGGTCAATCTACAGTCAATGATAGCCTACAAAGAAATTAAGTGCCTTGAGATTTCCTATTAATTACTTGTATCTTGAAAAGTGGTCAATGATATGCATGTAAGTTAACAATTGTCAAATATTTAAAATATAAAGAGCATCAATTATGCTATGTCAAATGCAAATTTACAGGTAAACAAGTCTTAAGTATTTTCAGCATTAATTTTTCAAATCGTATAAATTTATATTCAATAATCTAATCACATTTAAAGTTATCCTTGTAGTTTTAAGAAATATTTATGCTCAAACTTCAGTTTCAATAAAACATTTTGTCATGAGGTCGTGCAGTCTGTTTCCTGACTAGGCTATGTCGAATGAGTATTTTCTTCAATTATTTTAGTGAAATATTTGAGCTGGTTTTACACAGTTTACAACTTATTTATTCAATTTGTGTAATTTCACAATAAGCATGCAATAAGGATTCCCTTCTCTCTCGTACTCATACATTTAAGCAGGTTGTTGCGGCTCTTGAGTACGATTTTTCATTTTTAAAGTTGAAAAACGGATTTGAATGAGTATTAGGGCTATCAGTATTAGATCACAACCTTTTCTCTTAAATATTGTGATGTATTTGTCGTAAAATGTGTAGAATTGAATAAAAATACGACCGAGAAATGGTGATGTATTGTGTTGCATTTGGATGCAAGAATGGGCATGTTAAAGGAAATGAAACAGGTAAGTCAAACATTTTTATTCTATTAATTAATTTGAAGAAACCTTTTTGTTTTGCATACATTTCCAATACTTTTTTCTATATTGATCAGTTTATTTGACCAAAAATAAAACAACAAATTTGGTTATATTCCTAGTATACGGTGATAGTCTCTATGCTAATTGAAAATTTAGGCCTACATTATAGCATCTAAAATAAAGAAACATAGTTGAAGAACAAATTAATCCTTATTCAAAAAAGAATAAATACAAAAAATGATTAATAATTCTGTGTTATCATCATGAGATGACATAATTTATTTTAGGTAGCCTACCTTCTTTTATTTTGAAAAATATGATATTGCAATCAGCTGAATTGTGATTAATTTTTAAACCTTTCCGTTTCAAATAAATAATCGTTCAATTTACAATATTATAATAATTATTTAGCATATTTTACTGTTTGCTTATCATATGGTCATAATAATAATAATATCGAGTGACCTGGCTGGCTCAGGTCTGGTGTCAGAGTTTTCAGGTTGCAACTGATCAATTTCAGGGCCTCTGACATGACCTAACGACTGCTTTTTAGGCAGCCGGGACCGACGACTTAACGTGTCCATCCGAAACACGGGAGTGGCCCGAGATATGGTCATAATTATAATACAATTGATATGTTTCTTCATAGATTTCTATGCATCATTTCTGAAACTCCCACACTTACATGATTTGAAATGTTATCAGAATACCTATTGCTATCATTACATATTCAATAATCCTGTGTTATTGAATCATCAAGAGTCCACATAATTCATTTTATTCACCTACTTTTATTGTAAAAAATATGATATTGTTATCAGCTGAATTATAATTTATTAATTTTTGGAACCTTTTAATCTCAAATTGTTCATTTTACTCTGGTAATTATGTAGCATATTTTACTGTTTGCTTATCATAGTCATATAATATAATAAAATGTTTCTTCGTTATTTGCTTCATTTCTGAAACTCCCACTCTTACATGATTTGAAATTACACCAATGCACACCTACATAATTCTACATTCATAGCCTGCTGTAAGTAGGCCTATATTATTAAATTTATTTCATTAAACAATAAATCATAAATCTTTCCTTTAACAATAACAATAAATCATATAATCCAAAAAACAATAGTATGTCCTATCAAAATAAACATCAGACTGTGATAGTTTCAATTAAACACAGCCCTCCTTTGGACTATGTACAAACAAAATTCGGGATTGGAATAATAAGGACTATGAGCCTGCTTTTTCATTCCCAATCATTTCATGACAGTTTATATTTGTCCTTGTTAAATAAATAAAAATTAATAAATGATACGCTTCTCTGGAATCTGGCCCAAAGTTATTCCCTTGCTTGTGAAAAGTTGACATTACTAAAACTACTGCAGTCACAAATGAAAAAAATCTTCTCTTTATTCATATTCAACCTATTTCATTATTTTTGCTCTCAAAAAGTTAACAATAAACTCCTTAATGGAGGAAAAATAACGCTTCCATGGAATAAGACATACAATATAGAAATAAAATAGAAATTGCAACTGTGCAATGCATTTTTCCATAAGAGCCAATGTGTTACAAAATGACGAATCCCACAGCAATGCGGGTTGCCTATCTTCACCAGCTGCCTCACTTTCTTTGTGTTACTAGTCCATTCCAGTTAGTATAGAGTTCACTGTGTGAGGGTGTATACTATCTGACCGACCTAAAAACTGACCGACCTGCAAATTGACCGTCCTACAAACTGACCGTCTTGCAAACTGACCGTCCTGCAAAGTGACAGTTCTGTAAACTGACCGTCCTTATGACGTCATAAGAACAGTCAGCGGGTGGGTATAAGTTGTTCAACTGGAGAGCTGGTCGACAGTCAAAAATATAGACAAAAATAAACTTGAGTGGACTTAAACGATAGGATCGCTCCACGTTTCCACTCTGTATAAACTTTACACTTCACGGTTTAAAGGTTATGTTTATGTTAACACTGCTTAGTGCTTACATGCTTACAGTGCGTTATACATTTTATAATTATTTATTATTATTAGAACTCACTTCAAGTTACAAATCAAAGGTAACTGATTTAAAACTTAAAATACCTATATGAATATTACAGGCCCGGCCCCAGGGGTGGGCGGACCGGGCGGCCGCACAGGGCGGCAGGTTTTGGGGGCGGCAAATTTAAAGGAACGGAAGATTTTAAAATACAAATAAATAATAAATTCATAATATCAAATGTGAATGGTAAAATTATATAAGAAGCTTCTCAACCTCGAGCTAATGAAGACTTTTCTAAGATCAACAATGTCCCAGGAACGTCTGAGTGGTCTAGCGAACATAAAATAGTTCAGTCCCCAGATCTTGAAGAATTGGTGAAGGAATTGCAAAGGTCAGACGAGTTCTACTTAATTAAACAGGTGTGTTAAACAAACTTGTAGAAATTGTAGTTCTAATTACTTAGCAAGTTAAGTAGGCCTAATACTATGTTGCAGTCTACGTCTTAAGGCTGTGCAAAGGCTAAAAATAAACTTTCTTGTGCTGGTGATAATTTTCAAAGTTTTTCGATTTGTACAGGTATATATCAAAATGAAAAAGTTTTCTTAGGAAAACATTCTCTTCCAATCATTACTTTTTGAGATATGAACGCCTAAAGTTTAAATTTTTGGGACAGGACATTTCAAATTCGGTAAGAGATAAATTCTTCATGGTATTGTTGATTGAATAAAACAAGAAAATTTTGAAACATTTTCTGAAAATATCAATTTTTGAAAAAGTTATTCAATTTACAAAAAAAAATCAACTAAACACTATTTTTGGTCATTTTTAGTAAATTGAAAAACTTTCTCAAAAATTGATATTTTCAGAAAATTTTTGTTTTATTAAATCAAAAATACCATGAAGAATTTATCCTTTGAATTTTATGGATTCATCTCGTACCGAATTTGAAATGTTCTGTCCGAAATTTTAAACTTTAGGCGCTCATGTCTCAGAAAGTAATGATTGAAAAAAGAAAACTTTTTCATTTTGATAGCTTGATCCTTAAGCGATCCTTGATCGTGTCCTCGCGCGCCTCTCCACTAGGAAATACTGAAATGAAGTGCAACTAACGGTTGATTCTCATAGAACATGATCTCATGAGCTTATATCATTGTGCGAAATATCACTGTGAGGACAATATGGATGGTGATGATGGTTGAAGCTAAAAATGCCCAGAGGGATTTTGAATTTTACATCTAGATTGTAATCGGGATATATTGTTGATCAAATACTAAATATGATCAAAATTGATTTTTTTTCCTTAAAATATCACTCATATTTGAAAAATCATAGCTCAGTACTCATTGGAGATAGAAGTTCCGAATGATCTCATTTCATTCACAATTTTATGATCTTAAAAAAGGCAAGAGCAAATTTTTCTGTCCGATCACTGATTTTGCCGGAAATAGCTGAAAACTGGAAAATGAACCTAAAATACGAACTTTTTGGGCTACTCTGTATTAGCACAAGGGAATTTTACATGAAGAATTTGGTTCTGAACCTCTCTCATGTATCCAAATAAAATATTAAAAATTCAGAACTACGATATAAATTGCAAGCAAACCCCCATTTTTATGTCTATATTGACTGGACTTTACTGTTAACCAATATTTATAATTGTCAATAAATAGTGTTTAACATACTTTTTTAGAGTTTACTGAGACTCTGTGGTGTCGCATCACAGCGGAGACACAAAAGTAACGCTGGTTACACACTGGGCGGTTTCTGCTGCGGAGGCGAAACTGCCGTCGCAGCCTCGAAAAAAAAGTCAAGCTTACACATTCAGCGGAAAAAATACCGCCAAACATCGAGCGGCAAAATTACCGCCACGTATGATCAGTAGCCAAAATAATTGTTGTAGTTCTTCATCGCAAATGTGTTGTGACTTCACTGTTTCATGAGTGTTCAGTTAATTGTATTTTGCACATTTTTCAAAAGCATAATTATATTATTAAGTGTTTAACTTAAAATAGAAAGGCAACAACTTTTACCACTTTTGTTGTGCCGTCGAAGGAAAAGAAGACAGCAGAGAAATCGCCTTGCTTGGATTCATTGAAATGAACGTTTTTATTAAATCGACAGCAATATATAACATATTACAGTTTTTTTCTTGTCATCCAGAGTTTCAAAATCCCCCCTAATCACCATACACACTTCCTTCCACGCATTCCTTGTTGCATCTCGATCCTTAAATATGTTGCGGGTTTTGTCCCACAACAACTTACAAAATTTACAACAAGACACAAATTAAAAGGCTGATTTTCAACCTTTGACTTGGAGCAACTGGGAAAGACGACTGATCAGCGGCGACGGTAGACAACCGCCAAATGTGTTAACGCCCATTTGGTCACGTACGCCACTGCGTAGACAAGAGCGGCAAAACACCGCCAGCCGCGTGGCGTTTCTGCCGCCCAGTGTGTAAGCTTTCATTCAAGTCCATAGACTACTGCTCGAACGGCGGCGACGGCGAAATTACCGCCCCGGCAGAAACCGCCCAATGTGTAACCGGCGTTAGGCGATCGCTCAAGGAGGGGTGGAACCCGGCATTAACCATTAAAGACGGGATACTAGCGGGGGGGCGGCAGTTGCCGATCTCGCCCAGGGCGGCAAAGTCCCTAGGGCCGTGCCTGTGAATATAATTTAAAACAATACGTTACGTAGAGCTAGCTAATAGAAAAGTTTGAATCATTTTTACATTTATTTGTATTAAGGTCTAAAATAAATTATGTAGAAGACTATTTCAATCAACAGTTTTTATTTAGATAGGCCGTATGTATTGTAGCTACAATAATAAAGTAAATTCTTTGTTAGTAGTACGGCAGCTTGAAATAATTTATTGTGAATAAAAAATGTAGGCCTATTATGGAAACAAATCACTAACCTTATCACCGGTTTTACTTTCTTAATACATTATTATTCTAGTACATTTTTATCAGTAATAATTGCATTGCTTATCTTGTTATAAACTTTACAAAATTTCAATTAGATGTACCTTGTGTAATTTTCGAAATACGATAATGCACTTCAAAACGCTGATTTTAGCCTTATCTTTGGCGTAATTTTAATAGGCTATGTCACCGGTATTTGGAAACATTGCATTATTTAAAAAAAATGGAAAAATAGGTAAAAAATGAAATCGGGTGATAGCAATTCTATTTTTACTAAAATAATTATTACAGACTGATGATTTTTTCTAAATCAATGTTATTTTTCTCATATTCGATTGATATATTTTATATTAATAATAACTTCTAATTAATGTCAGTTGCACAGAAGCCGGCTAAATTTTAACCATGATTAATTTCACAAGAACCAATCAGAGAAGGCATTTTTTATAATACAGTTTGTCTGATTGGCTCTCCTGGAATTAATCACAATTAAAATTTAACCGGCTCTTGGCACTTAGTCATGATTTAACAATGAAACAGACAATCCTTTTTCATACATTGTTGTGATTGAATGGAATTCAGTTTACTCAGTGGAAAAGTTATTATTTAAAGGTATTTTATATTGTATTGACTCAAAATTATTACAAAATTGTGTTTGTAAAAGCTCTTGATTCAATAAAAGCATTATTATTGTTATTAAATGGCTATTTTTTATCACGGCTAAGTATTCGTTAAAATCTGGTTGAATTGATTATAAATGTGTAGGTATTACCTATAGGCTACCAGACTTGAGATAATCTATAAGTACCTTTTCAAATTTGATTCAAGAAAGTATCAATTGTAGCCTAATAATTGAGAATAGACATTCGTATTTTAGAAGTTATCACATCATGTAATATTAAGAATAGTGAATAGTATTTGAGAAAGTATGAATTCAATTTGAGATACGGTAATGAGATATGTTAGTCAGAAATTTCTGCTGAAAATCCAGTTGATCTTATTAAAATTAAATCTGAATTAAAATTCATGCAAAGAATGCAAGTATGGAATGTGACGTTGGACAAGTGGAATATTTTCTAATCTTCAATTAACAACTTCCCATGTAACTTACATCTTACTATTTCTCAATTACTATTCACAATTCTTAATTACAATTGAAAGCTTTCCAAATAAAATTCAAAATTTGTAGAAATATTCATTTTCAAATGGGTAAAAAT
Source organism: Nilaparvata lugens (assembly GCF_014356525.2). NCBI lineage: Eukaryota > Metazoa > Arthropoda > Insecta > Hemiptera > Delphacidae > Nilaparvata > Nilaparvata lugens. The sequence continues at coordinate 67,462,056 of NC_052518.1, read as the reverse complement.
ATTATATTCAATGTTAAATATACAGTATTTCTACCAATAAGAGTCAATCATACGTATTGGAAACTATGAGCCGAATCTGCAATAACTGGTTCTGAATAAACTGCTCGACTTGCCAGATTAGACATCCTATGTTTAATGAAAGTATCAGATAATTCCATAGCCTAATTCATATCATAAATATTCTTAGTAATATATTATGGCAGCTTTGCTACTATTTGGTGGTATTCGTTGGAAGGCTTTTCAGTGCCTAGCTAAAGATGCGTCTACACCTAAGTTATTAACAACATTTTTATTTTTCCTTCCTTATAGATTCTATTAGATTGAACATACTGTAACTTATCATACAAATTATGTGCTTAGGTGTTTGTCAAGATCCGTTTAATGTAATAGAATCTATAAGGACGGAAAAATAAACATTTTGTTGATAACTTTGGTATAAACGCAACTTTAGAAGAACCGACCGAGGTGATTATTGATAAACAAGTCATACGATGATCAAACTAGAAAGATTTCTAGACCTTTGAAGCACTTGACGAGCCAATCCTGTTAATTTATTTATTATTTTACAAAGGCGACTTTGTAGAAGTATTTTAAGCCTAGGTGATGATGATGGGATGAATGATAATACAATGAAGGTGGAGTTATGAATGAATAAAAATGATAGGTTATGCTATCCTCTTGAATTGATTTGAGTCCTTTTTTCAATCCAGAAATAAAACTAAAAATTTTGAATTTGATTTGATTAAAAACCGAATATAATAGAATGATGACATTCAATAAACTCTCAGAACTTGAAAATATTGAGTTATTAAGAAAAATTTTGAACCAAAAATAAAACGCAAACTAATTACGACATTTTTTTCAAATCAGGCAACTTAAAAAACTTTTGTATTTCAAAAGAATAAGAGTTATTTTAAATAAATATCCTTATTTACAATATTGACTATTCAATGGGTAAAATTCAAAGTTCCTACTTTAGGGAGTATCTCTCATCTTCGAGTGCCTATTCCTACCAGACAAACAGAAACAAAAGTAGGACATTGTGATGTTCATGAACATGGGACGTTGTCACAGCATTGCGTTTACATTGCCGGCTGATAAACAGGCAGTCTAGTCATAAATAAACATGACCTAATAAATTCTATTTTATTTGGTTCAAAGGTAAGAGAAAATATGTGGGAGGCTATGTTTTGGCTTTTAAATGGCAATATGTTACTACTGGCAAGCAGCTGGAGGAAATCATTGAAAATGCACGTCCACGATATAAAATCGATGTGTCTAAAAGCTACTTCAAGTTTTGGTTGTACAATAAAAATTCTAACTAATTTTTATCGAACGTCCAAAGTCTAACTACACACACATCAATTTTTGAATGAACAATTTTTTGCCGTCCTTATAAACTCTACCAGGAGCTTGACAAACTCATGATCACATCATAATATATGTTTGTCAAATTTTGTTCAATTTAATCAAATTTATTAGGATTGCATAAAATCGTAAGTTCAAAAATTGATGTGTGTGTTACTAGACTTGAGACTTATTCACACAACATATTCCCAAACTTTCATAATAATCATTTGTCTAGTAGTTTCTCAATCACATATAAACACTTATTTCTCTTTTTCTTTAGGGCTTTTTTGTAATATGAATAGAAATACAAATCTCAGTACCCTTTTAAATTATTTTATCACTACATGATTTGGACATTAAATGCCATTTTCAAGTTTGGAGCATTCCGATTCATTTTCAAACTTGAAAATGGCATTAATGTCCAAATTAAGTTGTGATAAAATAATTTAAAAGGGTTCTGAGATTTGTATTTCTATCTATATTTAAACATTCATTTATATTTTCTATTTTTATATTTTATCCAAGTTGTATTATATTGTGTTGTAATTAAAAAATAAAGTGATAGATTTTATCAATTTAATAGTAAGCACTATTATTCACATTAGTCCAATTATATTTTCTTATGACTCTCAATATATTTCTTGAATATTCCAATGCTGTCTGCTGTACATTATAATTTTAGTCGAGTCAGATCTGTAATGCAGCATCTGGACAATGCTTCAACAATGATCAAGTCTGAACTTTCCTTGTTGGACTAGACCCAACAACAGTGATTTTTCATGTGAGGAAAAAACACTACATCGAAAATTTGAAACAAATTAGTCACACAAGGTGTTTTTTTTAATGATAGAAATAAAAAGTCTTGATATTCTTCATAATTTTCAAGTTGCAATTTATTTATTTATATATTAATACATTATAATATTTACAGATCTATCCTAATAATATTTCCTATCCACCTAATATTTACAACCTCTTCTGGAGATACGGACAACCTGAAAAGATGAAAATTAATTTTTTTTAAATCAGTTATTTGAATGAAAACAGTAATATTACCTAGTTTATGAGTCAGGAGTTCCTAACATCTTATCATCACATGTTTAAACTGATTGAACCACATCTGTAGATTATCAATAAATATTTAGGACATTTATATAATCATAGTAACATCAAACTAAAATGCATATAGAAAATGCATTCAAACATGGCTTACTTTAGATAATCTATAGTAGGCTGTGATACAAATCAATAAAAATGCATTTAGAAAATGCATATAGAATCCATAAAAAATATTTAATCGAGCATTAGCGAGTTTTTACTTTCAACTCAAGGCCAAAGTCGTTGTCCGTCGTGTGTATGTTCAACAATAACTTTTGAAAGATTTGATCAATCAACTTCAAATTTTGAACACATATTCTTCGACTCTTTTTACAGCTCAAGCTCGTTGGCCAACAAAATTTATCGACTCCTTCGTCCTTTTTCAGGATATAACAAATAACATTGAAATTGCTCAAGTAAAACATTTGTTGTGATTTATCATTAAGCCAGTTGAAGAATTCATTGCATGCAATCACTAAAGTTTTTCCATTCATTCATTCATAACATCAGCTGAGGCTATTTGGGAGCTGTCACACAGACAGTCCTTCATGGGCTGACACATGATTTCAGCTGGCTAATTTGCAACTTTTACATCAACAAACTGATACGGGTTGAGATATCAATGTGCGATTTTCTCTTGGAACTCTGTATTGAAATCATGTATCACATGACAATCTTCTCATTAAAAAAAATAAATTTCGATTCATATGAGGGAAAAAGATGTTGAAGCGAAAGAGTAATTTTCCATTTCAAATAGGATCCCCAATGAAACCTCCTTTCAAATCATTCTTGTAAAAGAAATATTTAGCTGTTTTCATAATTTTAATCAACTCTGTATGATGAAAATTTGCGGGTTTCAAAAATTACAATACAACAGTTCATGAGTGAGTTCTCCAACCCAGGGTGTCACTAGTGCAGAGTTGGTATAAATTATGGATACAGCTAAATATTTATTTCACAAGAATAATATTACATTAGGATTCATTGGTTATCCCATTTGAAATGAAAAATTACTCTGTCGCTTTAATATAAATGATAATTTCCACATACTAAAATCAAGGTACAAGTAATATGTAACTTTTTGGCTGTCGACCATTGATTGTAATGGTTATCTCGCCAATCTGACACTTACCTTCTCACATCACTTCATCCTCTCCAGCAATATCAAGAAGGAACCACTCATTCTGAGGCAGTGGCCTATTGACAATGTTTTCGACACCATGAGCCACTGCGTTCAGAAAGTGTGTAATTCTTATTTTTCCGTTGGTAAACGACGAATCGCCTTTTTGATATCGCGAGTAATCTTGTTTTCCCTTGGTTGGTTGACTGCAATGTCTCTATGAACTCGAATGATATTATCATAAGAGGTTTTCTCTATTGTTTGGAGACTTCCTAAAAAGCAATTAATTCAAAGCATATTACAAGAAAATTTTTAACAATTGCAAATGTCAAAGGACTTGAAATAACTGCTGTGCTCTCATCAGTTGAACCACTTTTTATTGATCTTGCAGCTGTGTATTTGATCAAGCATAAAAAATACAATTGATAATATTTTGTATGCAGGAATTTTAGTAATTTTAAGCCTATGAGTTTAAAGGTAAATCTTTGACAAAAATAAATTATTACTTCATCATCCACTATTATTCTGATCTCCTTTGCTTAATTTTAATTTTTAATGGTTCTGTGTTTGAGTTTCCTCGCTGTTGCAACCTAATTTTCTTAAAAGCCAATGATAAGTTAAATTGTAATGCACATTTTAATCTAATGTAATTATTCCAATTTCGAGGGCGTTTCATGATGTTATTTCAGTATTTCATGATCATGATTTCAGTATTTCCTAGTGGGGGGCATGCATAAGGTTACGTCGAGGATCAAAACTTCAAATGACTGAATAATCACATCTCCTCATACAGCTTGTTCATATCAGCTCGTCAAGGCGGTTAAAAATCATTTATCATGTCACTAAAATTTGTTGAAAAAATAGAAAATTTCTCCTTTAGTGTATTTTAGCCCATATTTTTCAATGCATAGAAAAATGACCGATTTCTATATTCAAAACTGTGTGTCTCGGTAACTCAAAATGATACTTGGTCTTGATTTGAAGAAAAGAATCTACTCTTTTATGTAGGGGAATGATTTTTGTAAAAATATAATCGTAAAGTAAGATACGTTTGTTTCAAAAAATCAAGAAATTTGCGATATTTTTCTCATTTTTACAGTTTCGACAGTTTTTCGATAATAAACAGTAATGCAAGATCAATTTAAGGCAACTATGCTTATAGAGCATGAACTTTTCTCTCATTTGAGACCAATCGCAAGTTTCTATCATGTATTTTACTCGTTTTAGAGACTCTTTAAACAGTAAAATCGCAAGAAAAATTAGAAAATAAAAATCATCATTCAATTGGCTGTAACTTTTGAACGGTAACAGAAGTATAATTCATGGGAGTGAAAAGAGGAGAAAATTCATTACAACCTCGACTACTTTTTACTTTCCTTGTTACTTTCCTTGCCCTATTACCATAGGTAAGGAAAGTATTGTTTTCCGAAAAAAATTAAGGTACCCTAATTTCTAAATTTCTATACGTTTTAAGGTTCCCTGAGTCCGAAAAAGTGGTTTTTCGGTATTGGTCTGTATGTGTGTGTGTGTGTGGTGTGTGTGTGTGTGTGTGTGTGTGTGTGTGTGTATGTATGAGTGTATGTGCGTCTGTGTACACGATATCTCATCTCCCAATCAACGGAATGACTTGAAATTTGAAACTTAAGGTCCTTACACTATAAGGATCCGACACAAACAATTTCGATCGAATGCGATTCAAGATGGCGGCTAAAATGGCGAAAATGTTGTCAAAAACAGGGTTTTTCGCGATTTTCTTTAAAATGGCTCCAACGATTTTGATCAAATTCATACCTAAAATAGTCATTGATAAGCTATATCGTCAACTGCCACAAGTCCCATATCTGTGAAAATTTCAGGAGCTCCGCCCCATCTATGCAAAGTTCGATTTTAGATTTCCAATTATCAGGTCTCAGATATAATTTAAACGAAAAATTTCGAGTGGAAAAAATTGAGCATGGAAATCTCTTCAATTAATGTCCAGTAACATTTTCACCTTAAATTGAAAATAAGCTTGAAATTTGAGAAAATGTAATTATTCAATTGCAAACTTTTGGCAACTGTTGATTCTATTAAATATGATGAGATAGCAGATCTCGTGTGTATCCAGGGTTATTGAACTGTCACCAGCTGGCTCAGATCTTTGACTTGCGATGCGCGTTTGCACTAGCGTCAGGTGATCAATTTTCATAACGGCAAGGAAATTGTGTGAGTGCGCCACAACAGATTTTTCTATTTTTTATCTGAAGTTTTCCACAATATACGCAACGTTGCTTATGCGAGACTGTGAAAATGGAGGAAATATCACAAATTTCTCGCACATTCAAAGATGCTTATCTTGTGGAACACTTCAGATAAAAAATCCAAAAATTAGTCCTGTGCGATCACTCGTAATTCATTGGAAATTTTATCATCTTCAATATCTTATAGAGAATGCTTTTTATCGTAAAATTCAAGGTTCTCGAGATTAAATGGAGAACTTGAAAAAAGTCCAAAATTTTGGTGGTTAAGTCGCCCTCTGGTGTGTTAGCAAATTTCAGATTAGAATTCAATGCCCCAAAATACATTTATAGAACCGTCGAAAAAACTTATTTCGGGGCTGTTTCCTGAAAAACGACCATTTGACTGGACTATGAGTTCTTATTGGTATTAATAGATAGAATTTACAAAATGTACTTGTTCAGATGATATTTTTATTCCAAAAACCAATCCATTTATAGATACATTTTGTTCAACTTGTTTACTCGTTAACCAACTTGTGTTATTTATTGCTCCTGTAATGTTTAAGTAAATACAACCTACAACACAACATCAGTGATAACCTGGTACAATAATTTTTGATAATTTAGAATACCTAGACTTGCTGACATTATATTGTATGAATAGAATTATTCCAAATTTGTATGAATGTTTACCAAAATTGCTATTCAATATTCTTTTGGAATAAAGAATTATTATCAATGATAATTATTATTATCCAACTTTTTATAAGTAACCTTAACATTTAAAAGGAAAGCCTTCCTTACTTATCTTTTAATAATCCTATTAAAATATTTGTCATGTAGTTTTTCCTGATATAATGTAGTACTTTGATAAACATTTGTACTGGTATATAATAATATTAAAAACTTTGATAATTGTTCTCTACTTTTCAGTCCTCCCGAACAAGAACGGGTGCACTGCAATCTCATCAAAATAATATCAAATATCAAAAAAATACTTCATTTCTATTTTAAAAGAGATAAGAAACGATATATATTTTTTACAATATTATTATGAAAACTGCATTAAAAAATGCAGAAAAATGCATTACAAAATTGGTTTCACTAAACCTAAAAGATTTTACAGCAGGTGCCTACAAATTTAATAATAAAATACATAAATAGAATGATATGCTAACTTTAACAATAAACTAAGGAAAAAAAATCATGAAAAATAGGCTCTGTCAGTAAAAGGTAAAATATCACAAGATATTTGACCATACAAACGATAAAATTTACACATACACATTGAGTTATTCCAGGTACTCATTAACAGAATAAAAAGCTTTAGACTTGAGCCATTCATCAACAGCAATACAAAACGTTTTCAATGGTAACTGCTTAACATTATCTGGTAGTAAATTAGACATGCAAATTTGTAGGTACTTATGACTCTTCAGAGTTTTAGTCAATCTAACTGTAGATCTAGTTATATCATCCTTATGTCTAATGTAATGTGAATGTACAGATATATATATAAGCCCTTTCTCTTCTGTTTTGTACCTTTCTATCTCCATTATGGCATTTGTTTTTGACATAAAAATTTTGCATTTGAGTAAAACATCACGTTTAATAAACGACTCACATCTCTATTCAAACAGTCGAAAATGTCTGGTAGTCTACACTATTTTTAGTTGTAATCCTCGCCTGATAATTTTGAAAACTTATAGAACTCATCATCATCATCAGCTCTAAGAATTGAAATGTGTGACAAAAGCAGAAGGATGGGAAAGTCCTGTCTACCTGCCGTTCTACGAATGACAGGTTTTTGAAATTCTATTTCCAGTAACTTGCATTCAATTTCCGACATGTGTTTCAAACTCTATTCACTGTTTACCATCCTATCTTCTCCCTACCTGAACTTGTCATTATTTTTAGTTTATTGACCTTTCTGCTGAAACTAAACAATTCTGACTGTTGGCTTCTTATACACACTACATCTTGTATGTTGAAGTGAAGAGAGATAACTTTGTAGTTGAGAGGTCCAAAATTCGTTATAGAAAAAAATAAGCAGCCAAAATTCTAAAATGTCATGGGACAAGGTAAAAATATTTGTTGCTTAGAAGAATTTATTAAGTGGTGGCTTGTTATAGAGAGGCTCGACTGTATAGCAATTTGAATATAGTGTGCTTGTATATTCTGTGTAGCAATAGGCCTATATAGATGTAGTAAATAATATATAATAAAAATATATAGGAACATAATTGACCGAGCAAAGTGAGGTCTAAGATTTAAGTCGACGGTTTTGCATTTCTCTTTATGTTTATAATTATGTTCCTTCGCATTTACGGCGAAACGCGGTAATAGATTTTCATGAAATTTGACAGGTATGTTCCTTTTTAAATTGCGGGTCGACGTATATACAAGAAGGCTTTTGGAAATTTTGCATTTCAAGGATAATATAAAAGGAAAAGGCGCTTCCTTCATATGCCAATATTAGAGTAAAAATCAGACTAGAATATTATTCATCATAGATCAGCTGTCGAGAGGATTATAAATTGCATGCAATGACGCAATCAATTTAATATATCAATGTAACTTGAAGAGAAACAGCTGTTGTTCGATTAATATCATCGATTAAATCATCGTTGAATAAATGAATAAACGCAGGATCTCATAGGCCAGCTCAGCTAACAGAAAATTATGAGCTGCATAATCACGTCTCCGTGGTTGGGAACCCACCTGAAATTTCGATCCTAGCATAAGTAAAACTGCAGGTCTATTAATTGACCGAGCGAAGTGAGGTCTAAGATTCAAGTCGGCGGTTTGGCATTTCTCTTTATGTTTAAATGTTTATATGTTGCGCATTTACGGCGAAACGCAGTAATAGATTTTCATGCAATTTGACAGATGTTCCTTTTCAAATTGCGCGTCGACGTAGTCTATATACAAGGTTTTTGGAAATTTCAAGGATAATATAAAAGGAAAAAGGCGCCTCCCTCGTACGCCAATATATTAGAGTAAAAATCAGACTATAGAATTATTCATCATAAATCAGCTGTCGAGTGGATTATAATAAATTGCATGCCATGACGCATATCTCAATGTAACTTGGGAAAGAAATCAGCAACTGTGTAGACTATTGATTGCGTGACTCATTGAATGCAATTTTTATGCACTATTAAATGAACTATTGATTGCGTGCAATAACGCATGCAATTAATAACTAAAATACCATAGTATTGGCTCTCAAATTTTCTCTGCTTTGAACTCGGGCTGTCCTGTTGCCAGTATGTCTTGAAGGAGATTAGCTTTTGATGTTAGCATTTTTGATACACCAACCCGAACAGCCATTAGCCGTTTTCACACCGATATCTTGCCGACACGACACGACAGGATAGAATTTACTCTGATGGACAGTATATGAGGAGGCTGCGGTTTATAAAACTGCGCGAGGTTACTGTTCACAGAACTACTAGTATTATACTTCGGTCTAACCAAGTCTACACATATAATAACATAACATAATAAGTTCTTGTTGATCGTTGCTCATGCTTGAGAATATTAGCAATTTTTGTAAATTCGATTGATCGATCCAGCGCATGTGCATTACTTCAAAGTATTAGCAATTTTAAGCTTAGGTTTCTCTGAACCACGCAGCGTTATTGCGGGTTCCGTCAACCGTGATACGCGAAAATCACGCATGCGTGATAAAAAAAGCGGGTGTTTTCTCTGACAGCAACCTCGCAGCGCGCGATTATATTTTCAGTCATAGGTAACATAGATGTCCAACACGTCCCTGTAGCTAATGATCTATTAATGCATTTTGTAAATGAAAACCCATTGAACTTTTTATTGACTGGGGATAAGAAGGGTTTTCTAGAATTGTGATTACCAGGCATCTGTTGGATAAAGATACCAAGTTTAGGGAATATTTTAGGCTTTCAATATATTTGTTTTATGAGGTACTGTTCTGTGAATAGTAGACCTCGCGCAGTTATAAACCACAGCCTCCTCTAATACTGTCCATCAGAGTAAATTCTGTCCTGTGCTGTTGTGTCAGTGGCGTATCCAGGGGGGATATGAGGATGTTTCCCCCCCCCCCCCAGCGAAATGAGACCTACATTTATTTCGTGGCCAATTCAGCAACTACTTAGTTAGCTTTCTTTTTATGAGTCGAACAAATATCTAGGAGATGAGAGAATAGCACAATGATAATTATGAAACTATAAGCTAGACAGTGAATGGTCTAGTGTATATGGACTGAGATAGCATGAAAATAAAAAGATAGCACTTTAAGGTGAGTCAATTTTGTTATTTTTCACCATCTATTATTTTGAAGAAATTCAATGTAGCTTATATTTTTTCAGAGTTGATCATAGTTTATTGAGTTTCAAGCATGTGGTTGAGAAGACAAGTATGGCCACCCATAGTAGTTCATATCCTTAAACAATGCACCAGCAGCTTCTTCTACCCTTAAAATTTCCCGGTTATGATAAACGGGGGTAGCCTAATTTCCACCGTTAACAGGGGAGATACATCCCTGAATATTTGGAAAAATGGTTTTATTCCTCTCCCCTAGAAAAAATTCAAGTTCAAGAACTGAAGTAAAAATTATGAAAAATTGAACAAAACAGTTAATGAAAAGTATCTAATTATGATTTTGGTATTATTTATGCTTACTTTTTATTTTATTATTTTATACTTTTGTTTATAAAATTATGTATTTTCTTTTATTCGTTTTGAATATGTACTTGTTGTATGGCAGATAAATGATTTGATTTGAATCAAGTTGAAACCTTTACTATGGTGTTGAAGTTTTGTATGAAAATTAGAGCCGAAATTATTGTTTGCTATCTAATAATTAGTAGGCATATTCAGGTAACTAAAGCATTATTATTTTTTGGAACAATTGAATTACTAGTAAAATTCTTGAGTGCGCGACGCAGAGGGGATTACAGAGAATTGCGCGCGTGAAGTCAGAGAAAACACTTCCCTAGCAATAGCTGCAGCAAACTTTTGCATGATTACGTCATCGCGCATCCCGTAGTAACGCTGCTTGGTTCAGAGAAACCTAGGCTTTAAAATGACGTAGTGGCTAGACGCGCGTGTAAATTCTATTGGTCGATCCAGCGCACGCACATTACTTCAAAGTATTAGCAATAAATTTTGAAATGTAATGGCTAGTCGCGCGTGTAAATTCTATTGGTCGATCCAGAGCATGCGCATTACTTCAAAGTATTCAAAGTGGAATAATTAATTGTGGAACGCTAGGAACTTCAAGGCCATCTCTGTTTACAGTCGATCGGCTCTCCCATTGAACAGTTGATGTTCCCCCTGTCGGGGTGCTTATGACGTCATAAGGACGGTCAGTTTGCAAGACGGTCACTTTGCAAGACGGTCAGTTTGTTGGACGGTCAGTTTTCAGGACGGTCACTTTGCAGGTCGGTCAGTTTCCTGGTCGGTCAGTTTGTAACCCCCCACTCAAAGACCTTAAAGATGCATCTCTTTAAGGTCTTTGCCCCCACTGTGTGAGACATGTTCTTATTTTTTGTAGGTTATGTTGTAATTTTAGCGGAAAATAATGGTTGTGTTTACTAATAATCAATAATTATTAGTTTGCAAGTTATATAAATATTTTAGCTACAAAAGCCAAAGTTTCAAAATAAAATTATTTTTCAAAATCGATTCGAGCTAGACTATATTGCTGTATGATAACATAAAATAATGATGAAGATTGATGTTATTCTTCACTGTACCGTACCAGGTTCCAGGTAAGACAAACAAATTTGATTGAAAATCAAACTTTTAAAAATAAACAGGTCCAATTTATTATTCGAAAAATAATGAATTCTTTGCCTTTTTATTATGTTATGATATAGTTAGCTTTTCAGGATTATCAATAATTATTCATTCCCGTAACCAGTAGCCTAACTTTTTATAAAACCAACAAACATTGATACTGGAAGATAAGCCGTAGCCCTGTAAATGGCATATCCTTATAATGCATTTTAAATTGCATGTAAATATTCTTATAATGCATTTGACATTAAAAATTTATTTTGTGTTAAATGGCTTCTGTAAAAATTATTGTTATCTATCTAGATCTTTATAGACTCACAAGTTTTTAGTGCACTTCAATTGTGCATACTTGTCTACACACCGTACAGACAATCTTTTCAAATATTACTATATTATAATATAATATGCTTTTATTACCGTTATAATAACAGTGGAGAGAGATATAGAAGAACAGAGTTTCCGATTCTCTGTCTACTGCCTTCTATAAAGGGTATCTGATGTAATATTAACTTTTCATTCTTGTTTGAAATAACTAATTATCTTTCATTCCTCAGGAAAAAAATAATGATTGTAGGAGGTTTGTGGCATAAGGTTCTAATCCATTCTGAATGGAGCAAGTCCCTAGCTTAAACTCTTAACTTGTTTACAATTTTAGTTTTTTTTCTTCCCATTCATATCCAACACTTTCTTATTTTTTAGAAAACATGCAGTCTGTAATCTACCCCCATGTCAGTGTAGAGAGGCCTGTTCATGAAGACACAAAATTATTCGACGGTGAGTAAGGCGTTACTTGATCATTGGTCTTAGAGATGAACAATAATTAATATTCGAAAATATCTAGAATCCATTAAACGAGTCTCATCCCCAAACAAGAACATTCAAAGTTGTTTCACTTGCCTGCCAATTTGAAACTGTCAGATTATATTACTCGTATGCCCAGTTTCTAGGCCATTTATTAAATCTAATGGACCATTGAATCTTGGACACCACTTATTGAATCTAACTCGACCATTAAACCTATAAATTGTTTTGTCAGTGATTAGGCCTATGTTTAAGAGGGTGTATGATTTTAAATTGAGTTGGTAATTGACTAAGAACTCAATTTCATATCAAACATCTCTCAACTTATGATGCAAAATTCCCTGAAATTCAAGATCAGAAACATTTATTGCCAGGGAGTTGATTCCCAAAATTCATAAATGCCCGGGAGTTTATGATTATTTTGTATGATAACTAAGAAAACGCCTTTTTTAACTAAACTTATTGATAATCATATAAACAAGTTATATTGAAATGATTAGAATAAATAATTATTTATGATAATTATTTATAATAATGATTAGAATAAAAATAAATAATTATTTATCACTTCTTGATGAGTGTGAGGAGGAATAAGCATTCATTTTCTAATAATTTAAGGCTCCGCGCCACGTTTTTGGAAACTTATTATTGGTTCCATTTCGAAGGTATTTTGATTTGAATTCTATCATAGATCATATTTCCAAGGAAAAAATATTTTCATCATTTTTTCGTTTTGATATTAGGCGCTTTAAAAGCGCATAACGTTCAAATATTGGGGAAAGATCCATCCTCAAAGTATGAATTTATTTGCTATCATTTATGATGTAATGGATCTGCCCCAAGATTTGAACTTTTGGCGCTTTCAAAGCGCCCAATAGCCTATATCAAAAAGTAAAAATGATAAAAGTTTTCTCTTGAAATTAGTCAAATCTAAATAAATTGATAGTATACAATTCGTAATTCTTTGATAATTTGCCAGTAAAAAGAATCAAAAAGCGTGGTGCACATCCTTGATTATTGTATACGGTACCACTATTATGATGCTACTTCCATTTTATGTCTTGTAAATTAAATCTGTTATATACTCATATTCCTAACAGTCAAGTAAGCTTAGTCAACAAAATATTGGGTTTACTTCGTCTTGAATTGCTCAAGAAGTTGAATTTTGGGTTTACTTCGTCTTGTATTGCTCAAGAAATTTAATTATGATAATCCATCTATTACTTTGCAAAGAAGCTCACAATAATTTAAACCCAAAAATGAAATAATAAAGAACATACTAGAATGTTCGATCCTTCAAAATTTCATTAGTATGTGAATATTTCATTTTTTGTGATAATAATGTGTAATATTCTTTCTACGAAGGCTTGGTTTTGAAGCATCTAAATTTGAAAATATTTTAGGGCTGAAAATTTTGTGAAGTGAAGAACTACAAGACTTGACATATTTCGGACTATGTGTAACTTTATCCAAATTTGGGAGAGGAACAGCACAGGGATACCTTATTTTTCATCTCCCTATCATTTTCATGATATACTTATTATGATAAAGAATAAAGAAGGGAATGCTTTGATTCAATTAAATCAGTAAAATCGATAGTATTTAATTAATATACTATCTAACTAACCCAACTTAATTCATCGATATAGGTGATCACTGGTTCACTCAACGTAAAGTCTAGCCAAATTATATAAAAAATTGATGTAATTTGTGAGCTATTTACACTGCTTTTTTGAATAGATGATTTATTTATTATGATTGTCAAATGTTATTGAAATTGATAAATAATATAAACTATTTTAATGCAATTTATTCCCATGGTTTCTTAGGCAGAGAAATATTACCCAATCATAAGTTTCTTCCCAATGGGAATATTCCCGACTTACATTACTACCCTCAAAAATCAGCACTGACTACCCTGGAAATCTCCCCGTCTACTCACTACACCATGTTCGTACCTCGCTTTGTTCAAGCAAATCAGTCTTAGCGCAAAACGCCTATAATATAGTCCAATACAAACAGAAGAGATGTAGCACCAAGTCCATTCTGTTTCCATTGGACCATATTTCTATATTTGTAGAGGTGTGAGACACTACGACTCTACGCCACTTTGGTGTGAATTGGGTCTTATGCTTAGTGAACTGTAAGTAGAAGTATATTACAACATATTTATTCTACCACTCCTACCTATCGCTACAACTTGAACATTTTAAATGTTATTTTCAAATTTCATCAACTCATTTTTTATCATTCGATCAATCAATAATTCGTTTTTTTTTCTCTTTCAGACACCAAAACATATTACACAGTGTAGATGGACGGATAGAAAGCGTGAACATCAAAAGCCATCGTGTGTGTTACCCAGTTTCCATTCTGTATCTAACAATAGGAACCAAGCATCCAACATCATAACTTTATTATTATATAGTCCAGGTAATGAATGCTCAAAAGAGGGTATAGAGAGAAAAGTTTGGAAGACTATATTTGACCCCGCAATTTTGTTTTGGGTATTAAGGAAGTAAAAATATCCCCACCCCTACCCATTGTGCTAAGGGGGTGGGGTGGTTCAAAGGTACCATTTTTTGGTTTCTCGCATATAACTCGAAAACTATGTATCTTACGGACATAACTGTTGCATACAAAAGTAAAGCTTATATAATTTCCTACAATATTCATCTCACAACTTTTCTAGTTTTCGAGATATCCACTCTTGAATGTGTGACATTTTTGAAAAAAACACGTTCGCCTCCAATTTTTTTCTATTTCTACTCTTATAACTTTTTAAAAATTGATGGGAAAAATCAATGCAGATTATGAGCTCATAGAGCCTCTTTCAGGGCTTATAACTCTCCAACAATGCATCTTAAAAATCAATGCTTATCGTAGGTTTGTAGAGCATTAAATTCTCTTTGAAATGGTGTATTATTTCACTATTCAAAGTTTCTGTTTCATTGTTATAGCAACTTTAATGTAGGGGATGGAATTTCCAATGCTGCAACAATTATTCATTTGGCAATTAAATTTGAAGCGGGTGTCTGTGACACAATTTTTGACGTTGCAGCTTAATTTTGACTAGTTAGTAGATTAACATAGCAAAAGTGCACATCTTTATCCCCTCTGTTGAAGGTTTGGAACCGCTGAGTTGACACTAGTTGCAATATTGAAAATGTTGCTACATTGCACTATCATTCTTGATCATTTGTTACATCACACAACTATTATATGAATACTTTATACTGTTGTAACCAATTTGAATCAATTGACAATTCCTTTTTTACTGCTTATTCAAATTTACTATTTGTTATTTTTGATTTTCATTAAACGTCCTTTTTCCTACTTAGTGCAGTCATCATAACTTTTAAGACCATTTGTAAAGTGCCACTTATATCAATAAATGCAATCATTTGTTACTGTTACATTGTCTTACAATTTCTTGGCGTCTACCTTGCTACCAGGTATTTAGTAGTTTTACTCATAAGTTTTATGTGAGTTTGGGTAAAGGTATTGACAAACAACATGAACAACATCAGCAATCTATAAATTATATTTATTATTTAACATACATTTCATTCAACTTAGTATACAGTCCACTTGAAGTCCCTCATACCAAACACATCAGATATAAAGTTTTCGAGTTATATGTGAGAAACCAAAAAATGTTACCTTTGAACCACCCCCTCCCCCTTAGCACAAGGGGTTGGGGGGGGACTTTTGATATGTTTACCCCCTTTCTTACCCTAAACAGAACTGCGGGGTCAAAAATTGTCTTCCAAACTTTTCCCTCTATAACCTTTCCTTGACTGCACTGTATATCATCTAGTTAATTTTGATATCACATTAATTAAAAAGCTTCCCTCATAGTATAATTTTTCAATATTTTACTAATTGTATAATACACAAGAAATCAATATATTGCCGAGGTTGTCAAAGATGTGAATTTTCAATGTTTTTTGATGTAAATTATCGCAAAAAACTAATACCATGGTTAGCTATGCATAAAGAGGCATGATAGCATGATTGTCATTCTTTACTGAATCGAAATAAACTGTTATAACTTTTTCTACTATTAATTTGGTTTTCAATAAACTAGTTATGATCAGATGCCTCATTACTAAATGCAAAATTCATGTCGGTTATGTAGCTTTTCTGCGGGGGCGCGACAGTCGAGACCGACGACATTCGAGGCCTACGACCGTAGAGGACTGTTTTACAGTCCTCTACGGTCGTAGGCCTCGACTGTCGGGAGTGTACGAAAATTAGAGTGGCCTCAACTGTCGCCTAACGCAGGCGACATTTGAGGCCACTTTTTCAGGAGTCCTCTACCGTCGCTGGCCTCGAATGTCGCTGGTCTCGACTGTCGGGCCTGTACAAAAATTAGAGACTCGCTTGCAGCAGGCGACTGTTGAGGACACATCCTACTGCGATTCCAGACAAAATACATTTTGTAATGATTATAACTTCTGATTTGTTGAAAACCAAATAATGGAAACTTCCTTCATAAAAAAAGCATATGAACTTTGAAGGTAGATAGGGCTTATTCTTGAAGGATTTTCAGAACGATCATCTTTGTGAAGAATTACAGCTTAATCAGTCAAGTATTTCAAGCATAAAAACAGACAGAAAGACAGACACCATCTTGTCTTATAGGTGGATAGAAGATAGATAAATTCTCTATTTTTGAAAAGAACATGAAAAAGTATTCCTTCTATGAGCCGGAGTATGGTGGAATAGAGCTGTTAGAAAGATAAGTTGATACTGTATTGAATAGAAACTGAGAACTAAACCAAACATGGATAGTTGAATAAATGAATGATAAAGGAATTTGATAGTGCAATATTCGACTCATGGTTTGGGACCTGTACTTTTCAAGAAACAGCCAATTCATATTACGTTTCAAGGAATTTTATTATAAGGCAGGTGGACAATGATGATGCTCAGTGCACATCCAGATTTAGAGTTCTGCTTCTTTAGAAAACTGTTATCTGCTGAATGACAAAAAGGCGTACGGAATGGAAAAACATAACAGAGAGTCACATGTTAATGTCCATGAATAGAATTGATGAGGTGGAATAAGCTGTAACGGTGTTGAATAGTACTGTATTCAATGAAACACATTTTGGGAAATACGTGCTCCAAAATATACAAAGCTTATGTGTTTTAAAGAATTCCCAAACATTTAATATGACAATAGGTTGACATTATTTTCGTTTGTGTTCACATTCATACTTTGTTCGTTCATCAAAAATCCTACTTCAAAATGTCAATACCTGAGAGAAACTAACAATCTGGTGATGTTAACCGTTGTGCATTGTATTACCACATAAAGAAATTACAAGTGAGAGACCAAAGTTGCTCTTGACACTTGACAGTTTACACTTGATGGTGTTTGACCTCGAAGAAAAACACAATTATTCAGTTTTCAATAAGTTATCATCATAGTTCAGTTTAAAGTAGCCTAACAATATAACCATGGTTATATAGTCATCGTCAGTTACTTCTGATGGAAGAAGACCGTTTAGGGAAATAATTCCAAAGTAACTGAAAGATTCTTGGAACGATTCTGCAGTATTGGACAACGTCAATAAAAAAACTTGTCCCCCTATTCGCGACCCCCTCCCAGCCCCAGAAAAATGGCTTCAAATCTATCGGAAATAGGTGAGAAAGTATGGAATTATGAAATTCAATTAATTTTAAGGTGAAAAATGAGAAAGCATTTCTAATATAATTTTTAGATATATTATTTCCGATTTCGTGGAATTATTAAAAAAATTTTGATTTTCAGAAAGTTATTGATATCTTTGGTTTTAACTTGAAATATACATACAATTTATGTCAATTGTAAAACACTAGTATTGTTAAATACTATTATTTAATGACTTCAGGTTAGTTACCTTTTCTAATGGGCCTTTCTTCTCGGCAAGATCTTGCACATCTACCGGACGTTTTTCGAATGAACTTTCATTACAATCGCACGCTTCTTGCACAATCTCCACTTATGAATAATCCCCTTCTCCTTAAGAGACACAATCGATTTGTGCGATAATAATGTTGTGTGCAACCAGAGGCAGATTCTAAGCGGGGGGAGGTGGGGGTTGGTCAAGGATTTATATTATCTGAGCTAATGTCACGACGCTCAGGTAACGTTTCTCTTCTCGAAATATGAGCAGACATGGTGAACTTGAAGACTGCACAATACCAATACAAATGAATTCTGCCAACTGACAATCCATAATTATTATTATAGACTTAAAGAACTGGGAAGGACTGAGAAGTGTTTTAATGGTTAAGCGCAGTTGAATCTATCCAAAAATACTATCAATACCGTTCCAACCTATTCCGCTTCATCAATTCCATACACTTAACTCTTATAATAATTATCATGCATCATCTTCATTGTTGATTTTTGCATCTTCATCTTCATAGAATCTCTTTTGGTATCATAGAATTTGAAACAGAGTTTGTGGTAACTATAATAACAATCAAAAAGTTAGTCTTGACGCGGAGTTGATTTCTAACCATGGTAAGTTGGAACATTTTTCAAAACCTAGATTTGAATACCAAAATCAATCTAAAAATTTACAAGCATTTGATCTGATTCCTTATAATGATAACTCATCAAATCCTTGTAGTGGAGAATTATTGAAAATTGTTGATCAAGAACTTGAAAGTATTAATGGTTATGTAAGTTTAAAATCTGTAGCCCACAGTCATCTGCACATTGGAAATGGTGAAAAGAGGAAGGAAGAGGGTGATGATGAGGTGGAAAGGGAAGTTAGATGGAATAGTGGAGAGGAAAATGGAATTGAATCGAATTATGAAATTAAGGAAAAACTTGGAGAACGGAATGAGAATGTACAAAAAATGAGGAAAGATGTGGAAATGGAAGAAAGTCAAGGTATGAATTTAGAAAGAAATTAAAAAGAAATATTGGCTAGTATTGGGAAAAGTGAAATTGTTAAGAATAATTATAGAATGAAGAATATGTATGAATTGATGCATACTCAATACAGAGAAGGAAATTAATGAAAAGATTTCTAAGTACCCAAACAGCCAAAGAAAGTCACGTCTTATCAAGCAGTGTTGCATGTAATGCAGTGTTATGTTTTGTTCACGTTCGTTTCATCTTGTGTGTTTAGTTTATATTTTCCATGTTTTGTTTATGTTTGTAATCCTTTTCATATTCATTTATTTTATGGCTTGAGGGCAAGCGAATTTGTCAGAATGACCGAGTGTAGGATATGAGATTGTAGCTATGTTCATTCTATTTCGAGGTATGATGTTATCATCATATGAAAGTAATCATGTGTGATTCATTCCATAAGCTACATCATTAATGAAATAATTAATCAATTTAGTTTTTACGAGGAAAGCTCAATGTATGGATCAAAGATCAAAAAATCGTAAAATGTGAATGTGTGAAATTAATAAAACTTATTGATTTGTAACAGTATATGGATTTTTTGAATAATATTCAACATCTATAATGTACTGAGAATTTGACATCCAAGTATCAAAAAGATATTCACGAGTTCGTTTTTTATGAAGAAGCAGCTAAGGTATATTTTCATTTGTAAAGTTGCAATACTTATTCATAATGTGGAAGGAATAATGGGATATAATATATATCATTCAATTGCTGGTAAATCCATACTAATTAAATGATAATTCTTTTGGTGCTGTCTGCCATTCTGGAGAGCCTAGCGTAGGCGACAGTTGATGCCTCTTTTTCAGGAGTCGAGACCTGCCGTCGCAGGTCTCGACTGTCAGGGCTGTACAAAATTTAGAGTGGCCTCAACTGTCGCCTAACGCAGGCGACATTTGAGGCCACTTTCTCAGGAGTCCTCTGCCGTCGCAGGTCTCGACTCTCGGGGCTGTACAAAAATTAGAGTGGCCTCAACTGTCGCCTAACGCAGGCGACATTTGAGGCCACTTTTTCAGGAGTCCTCTACCGTCGCTGGCCTCGAATGTCGCCGGTCTCTACCGTCGCTGGTCTCGGCTGTCGCAGGACTCTTCTGTCGTTTGCCTCGTTTGACATCGACCCCTTTTCTGCAATAAACTAGAATTACTCAATAATTAAGATGTTTAATTTGCTGTTAAAGTTAGGCCACATTCACACCAGAGTTGTCAACTAACTGAGTTCTCAACAAATTGAGGCGGTTTCTGGATATCCTTGTTCTAAACAAAAAATTTCGTTTCCCAACCAGTATGAGAAACACTGAAAAAGTTGTGAACAAAGTCTTCTACCTCTACAAGTCCACGCAGACTATACAATCGCTATTAGACCAATTCTTTGGCAACAAGTTCTCAACAAAAGAACAGTAACTTTAAATAAAAAACTATTTCTTGACAACTTTGGTGTAAATGCAGCAGCTTCAGCATTTATCCTTATCCATAAAATTATATTGTTGTACTTGAGTATACTCTTCATTTTTAACTACCCTATGTCGCTATTCCATTGGCTGCGAGTGAAATAGTAACAACTATCAACAGTATATAGCTGGCTAGTAGAATTCCATTAGCTTCAAAAGTTTGAACAATTCATTCATTCAAGATTCAACAATTCACTCGGGTTACTGAGACAAATGCGCAGGTACCAAAAAATAAATTTGTAATGGAATCAAACAAAAGGTAGGTACGGTAATGGAAAATTAAGTGTCACTGTTTTGATAGAAGCTATACAAGCATTGTTTTAATTGTCAGGTGTGACACTAGGCTTGCTATAATAATTTCAATCTAAAACAAATAATAGCTATAATACTTTGAAATCATTTTTAAAATACTGTATTTTCCACAGAATAGGCAATGTCGTTATTTTTAGTCACTTTGGGTATTCCTAGGCCTGTATTTCTAATTTTATTTTTTGCAAAATCTCAAATTTATTTTTTCTTCATTCATATACAATATATAATTTTCAATTCCATCATGATACACTACATTAATTCCAATAAGTTAGAATATTATTATTATTATATTAAATTAATGGTTAGCTGTCACAGGAGAATAGAAAGGCTATTATATCTATGACTCAGTACGGTAACCAATAACAAATAATAATAATTAGTCTATTGATGAATAAAGATTTTACAAAATAAGAATACCTATGAAAGTTAATGGTAGGCCTACTATTACTTGATTTCTATATTCAGGCATTAATATAAATTATTATAAAAATTCATTATTCGAATCATCATTTAACTAGTTTTCTTGACGAATAAAATATGATTGATTATTTTGAACAAGTCACCAGGATCTTGGATTCAAATATGAATTACAATACAATACCGTATATTAGGTATTTTCAATAAGAAATTTAGATCTCTCAACATTCATGGGAAGTTGAAGGACAGTGATGGTTTTTCTTCTTGAAGTATACCATTGGACATTCAATAAATAAATGTATCCATCGTCAACAAGCTCTCAGACAAAACAACGTTTTTTGTTGAACTTAAGTAGAGTTTCTAATTGAAGCTTCAAAAATTGTATTCAGTCTATTTCAAGAAAGTTCTCATTCTTTTACGTTAGGACCAGATCATATTCAATTTATTACAAGAACAATATTAAGCATTTCTTTTACCAATCGAAGAGCTTCCTGCTTTGCCGACTCTAAAAACGCTCAACTGGCTCTTGTATTGTTGATAAATAACCGGCAACATTGAACTTGTTTGTTGAGAGATCAAGATGGCAGTGTCCGGTCAACAGCAAAGTTTTTGTGGTGTATGCGAAAATAGTGAAAAGGAATCCGATAATGCGGTTTTATGTGAGGGGATATGTGAAAAATGGTTTAATATAGGATGTGTTGAAATGCCTATCACAGAATATCGCATGATAGAAGGACTTAGTAAAGGTTTCGTATGGTACTGTCCTACTTGCAAGGTTAGGGTTTCCAACATTCTTATCAGCCACATTGGTTCGAAAACTCCAATCAGTCCAAATGGAAATAGTAAACGTTTTTTCAAGCAAAAACATTGAAAATTGTGACTTAGGAATTATACTTGACGAGCTTGAAAAATTGAGTGAGAATTTTTTGGCCTTGAGTGGTAGGTTAGAAATAGTCGAAAAGAAAAAAGTTGTGTGTGAACATGTAGTTGCAGCAGCGTATAGTGACAGAATTGAGATAAGCAACGATCAAACCGAAAAAAACCAACGAATCTTTTTCGTTTTTTTCTTAAGTTACCTCTGGAAGAGTAAAACCTAGTACAAATAAAAACAAATCTCGTCATCACGTAATAAAGCCATCTTACTCTAACCAAACTGTAGCCTAAGTAATGTAAATACTCAAAGTTTAAGCATGCTTTTAATCAATCCAACATAAGTGCTTCGTCTGAAAATGTACTTACTGACGAAGATGTAAATGTTGGTTGTAAACATGTTAAAATTAAAAGTAAAAATAAGACTTCAGCTAAAGACTTGAATAGACCTAGTGCTGGAAAGGTGAGTGAACTGTATAACGAAACGTCTAATGGTTATCCCGCAAAAACTGATAAACAGAAAGAATTTTCTAACGCAAATGTTAGCTTTAATCATCATAAAGACAGTGGAAACAAAATAATTGGCACTTCAAAATCAAACAATAACAAAGTAAAGTCGGCTGAAACCAGGGAATGGCTTTTTGTGTCAAAATTAGCTCCGGATGTTTTAATTGATGATTTCCAAACCTTTGTTAATGAGTTCAGCTCTAAACCTGTCTATTGTGAAGAGGTAAGAGCCAGTTCTCAGCATTACAAATCGTTCAAACTGGGAGTTGCAGTTGAATATAAAGAAAATTTTTTTCAGCCTGCTTGTTGGCCTGATGGAATTATTGAGGCCAATTAAAGATTTCAGAACAGAAACACTACCAGGAAGCCTTTTCGGCATACAAAGCCTCATCACTCAGTAAAGTAGTTTTTGCTAATGGAGTAGATAATTCAGTTTCCAATGATAGCCTACGATTTTGTTTTATAAATGTTTAATGTCTTAGGACAAAATTAAATTTATTGACACTTTTCCTTGGAAATAAGAAACCAAATGTTTTATGTGTATGTGAACACTGGCTTGAACAAGACGAAACTGACTTTTACAATAAAATTGTGTTGGAAGATATGACAATGAATCTAGCAAATGTATATTGTCGCACTGCCCATAAAAATGGTAGTGTGGCCATTTTCTGTGATACTAAACTGAGTGTTGAAAAAATTGATCTCAGTGTTTTTTGTGTTGAGCTTGTTTTCGAAGTTATAGGCATTGTTATCAGCAACTGCTCACTGGTGGTTATTTGTGTGTACTGTTCAAATCAGGCCTATTTTGAGCAATTTATTGTCCAACTTGAGCTGTGTCTGGAGTTTGTCACTGAACGGGCTGATAGAGTCTACATCGGTGGAGATTTCAATGTTCATCTTGACAGTGGAGATTCAAAGGCTCAAAGGTTGCATAATGTTTTAAAGATGCATAATTTGTTCTGGACTGTCCTTGAGCCAACAAGAGGACGAAACTGCCTAGATGCTGTAGCAACCAATGACTGCTCAAGTAACTACAAGGCTGCGATAGTGAACCCACTGGTGGCGGATCACTGTGCTGTGCTGATTGATGTGCTGCAAGAACTCCAGAGAGTTGTGAATGTTCCTGATTGGGTGGATAGGTATAGGTTTAGGCGAAGGAAAATTACAGAAGACAGTGTAGCAGTGTTTCGACAATACCTTATGGGAATAAATTGGAATTTACTGCACTCAGTCTCTACAAGTGAGGAAAAATTTAACTTTTTCCATAAAAAAGTGACAAAAGCTTATAACTTAGCATGCCCAGCGGTAGCCTGCAAACCAAATTTTGGAACTGATAAAGGTAGAAAGCAAAAAGGGCTCACAAATGAATGGTATACTACAGAGCTGCGAAACATAAGAGTCCTTGTTACCATGTTATATGCTGCCTACAAAACAAACTCATCATTGCAGGGAGAGGAATATAAAAACTACTTGAGAGCCAAGCAGATTTACAGAGTGGAGATAGATAGGGCAAAGAAAGATTTCAATGCTGGATTTATTGACAGATCCCATAATCCCACAAAAGCAGCATGGAATCTCATCAAGGACTCTTGCAAGGTGGACACAGTGATAAAGTGTAGGTCTAGTCCTGATGAGGCCAACAGGGCTTTTCTGAATACTGTGGTTGAGATAGTGGATGGCATTCCAGATTCGGGTCATGATCCAGCTTCATCCGTGCCTGAGACTCCACATGTGTTTCATTGTTTCAGGCCATTAAATGCCATTGAGCTGGTGAATATTGTAGAGAGTTTTAAAACCACCTACAGTCAAGACATCTATGGCCTGTTGACATATGTTCTCAAGAGGGTTATCAGTGTATTGGTTAGCCCACTCCTCCTGTTGGTGAATGCCTGCCTCACTGATGGAGTATTCCCAGACTGCCTCAAGGTTGCTAGAACTGTGCCCATATTTAAAAAAAGCAACCCTGATGATATTAGCAATTTCAGGCCAGTTTCCATTGTGCCAATCATTGGTAAAATCATAGAAACTGCTATGTTGAGGCAAATGAGCAAGTATCTGGAACATAATAACCTCCTGGGCGAAATGCAACATGGTTTTAGAGGGGGCAGGTCCACTACATCAGCTGTGCTTTCACTTGTTCGGAGGATACAGGAGGCTTATGAAGGACAGGAATCAGTTGAATTGGTATTGTGTGATCTCTCAAAGGCCTTTGATTGCATGTCTCATGTTATCTTGTTGAGGAAGCTGGCTAGATATGGCTTCGAGGGACCGGCATGGAAGATGGTTGCTGACTACCTCCAGGATAGAAGACAGGTAGTTTCTATAATGGGTGTGTCATCAAATGAAGGAAATGTACCACATGGGGTTCCACAAGGTTCAGTACTTGGCCCGCTGCTATTCCTGCTGATGATAAACGATTTGCACCTGGATGGTTCCAGCTTGCTTTTAGCTGATGACACCACCATCATTGGTCAGGGCAGACGGCCCCATGATGCCAAATTTGAAGCACAGGAGCTCTTTTCTGAGGCTAAGAAGTGGTTCTCCGATAACAAGCTGAAATTTAATGAGACCAAGACTCAGGGGATTGTCTGTACCCTAAGTAGAACAGAGATTCTTGATGCTGGTGCTGAACCTGTTTCCTTACTCGGTTTTTGTGTTGATAAAAAATTATCATGGGAGTCTCATATTTCCAAAGTCTGCAAGAGGCTCTCAAGAGTGATTTATCTGCTTCGGAAGATGAGAAGACTACTCACTGTTGAACGCCTGTTGATGCTGTACCATGCAGTATTTGCCAGCCACATACAGTATGGCATCTTGATATGGGGACATTCGGCGCATGTGAAGGACATACTCCTGCTCCAGAAAAAGGCACTCTGTGTAATGACGTTTAGCGAGTATGATGCACACTGTCAACCCATATTCCAACGCTTGGGCATCCATACAGTTTATGGCATGTACATATTGTCATCGCTCCTACACGTCAGGAGAAACATCTGCACGTTTGCTAGAAGGGAGGAAGTGCACTCACATGGAACTCGAAGGGGGGTTGACTTGGATGTGCCGTGCTGTCGCCTGTCAAGAGTGAAGGACAGTTTTCCTGTTTTGGCGGTGCGAATGTTCAACTGCCTGCCGAACTCGGTTAGGGCACGCCCAGTCAATGTGTTCAGAAGCTCATTGTCAAAGTGGCTTGTTGGAAGGAGCTTCTACCGGTTAGAAGATTTTTTTGGTGAAAGCTTTGCTGGACTGTGATGCTGCCTACAGTTTTATGTACCATGTTTAATTGACATGATCTATCCAGGAAGACCTGGCCATGATTATGACTTTGGATATTTGGATATTTGTTCATAAAGCCAAGCCATCTACTCTATAGTAGATCATCTACAGTACTCATATGCTACTAATTTATAAGCCTATGGTACGAATTACTAACAAGATTATCAGATAGGTTTACTAAAGTAAAATCCTCTATTCTTCATGTTTTCAATAAAATTGCTTATACGGTATTCTTTGTTGACCGCCAACACAAATCTCATTATGGGTAGTCTATGATAATTCGATCAAGAATTCCTCAACTAGCCTGGACACATTTATGATATTGGTTATTCTACTAAGATTCAAAGCTCAAATAAGCAAATATCCCTTTTCTATATTATTTTCAATAGTATTATAGATGGTAGCCTACCTATATCATTTAGTTTTCTTTAGTTCATGGTTAGCATACAATATTTGAATTTGCCGGTTGATAACTTGAATTTGAATTTGCCAGTTAAGCCAACTTGATAATAGTGTTTGAAAAATTTCAAAATAAAGAAGAATAAAGAGTTTATCTACTAATGAATGTTTTTTTTTCAATCTGAATAGACTCATCAATGATTGATTTAAACAATTTTTCATTATAAAATAAAAATATCTTCAATTTGAAAGTACAAAAAAAATCAAGCTGGCCATGTTGTCAGCATTCCAAGCTCAGCTTATCAGGTAAACATTCCAAATTCCACTTCTATGGTTAGGTAAATTGGTTGAAGATAGCTAGGGTTGCTACCAACAGACCCAATTTATTTTTCATCTAATCTACAATTTCACCTAATATTTTGGGATTACCATCACTGTTCTATAAAAGGATGTTTACAATCAGTCACACCTGAATTCAATTTCTTTTTTAACGTTTTGAGTTTCATGTTTATTCTCATTAACTCTGTACATTTCCATACATAACTGATTGTATATTTCCTGTTGCTTCCACTGCAAATGTAATGATAATAGCCTACTGCTGTTCGAATTAGAATGAACATTTTTATATTTCACATAGATAGGCTATTATTTCCATTATTTATCTAATACGGAAGGGGGGATGCCTAGTCTAGTCTTGCCTGCACTTTATAAACATTGGAATTCGGAAAAGATTGGAAATAAATACAACAACTTTGCCAAATTCCTGTTATCTTTATTAGCAGAGAAATTTATTCACGTGCAAATAACAAACTATCAATCATGTAATAGTTATTTGTGCAACTAGTGTGCAAAGTGACAGTTTGCTGCACTGAAAGAAACGTTTATGCCCGAGCCGTAGGTGAGGGTGGAATGGCTTCTTGAGTGCAGCAGAGGAACTTTGCACATGTATTTCACATTAAATTTTTCCTACAGTTACCATTGAATATGAAAAGTGGGTAATTATGGGTAAAATGATGGCTGAAATCTGAAATCCATCAAATGTTTGTGTGTGTGATGCTGCTATTAATAACAACCTTAATTCATTTAAAAATCAATAATCCAATTGAAGTTGAAAATTCTCAGCCAAAGTTCTCATTTCTATTCATTCAAGAATCAGAAAAAATACAGATAGAACAAAAAATTCACTTTCAAAATACATGCCAACAGCTGATTGGGATGGCTGCAAGATGGCTGAACCGACAAGTGCACAACCTAGTGGGAAGAATCGTACCTAAGTTTGTTTCATCTAGCTAAAAACTACAGAAACAGGATTCAGAAATTTAGACTTTTGCTAAAATTACCGAGAAAAATGCTCAAAGTAAACTGAAAAATATTTATAAAAATAACATAGACAACAGAGAATATTTATTGTTGTATTCTTATGTTTTTTTATTTATATGGATATCAAACGGTAATCATTTAACCTCAAAATTCGAATTTTGTAATGTATATTTGCTACTTTTCTCATTTCTTGCAGTTGAAATAATAATTATCAATAGAAAAGAACTATTATTTATTATTAAATGATGAGAATTCATAAAGAACTTGTAGATTGCCTGGAACCCTTTAATAGAAACAAGAAATCTAATGACATTTCAAAAACTATATAGCCTATGTGTGTATCTTTATTCCCAACAATTATTTAATAATAATCAAGAATCTTCACAAATATCTGTAAACGTTATCAAGTGGAAAAGTGGTTAGATTCTTGCTCAAATTCAATTTTATAGGATTTCTAGCAAAACTTGTAATAAATTACAGGTAATGTTGATAATCTATAGGAGTTAGCGAGGAGAAATAAAAGAACATTCTAAAAGAATAACTCTAAAATGAATAAACGTTCTGCCTTTTGTCATCCGTAATAATTCACAAATGGTGATGATATTCAACTTTAGTTCTGTAATGATAATAGAAAAAATGGATACGGTATGAATAGATTATATTTTAAAATTATTGTGTTTATCAACAGCCTCTAAATAGAGACTGATGCGCGATGAGATGGGAACTTGCAACTGAGCTTGAATTTGTAGAATCTTTTACAAATTATAGTAGTCTTGAACTATTTTCTTTATTTATTATAAAAACATTGGAAATGTTAAGAATTGGAAAATGCACATATGAATGTAAAATGCATATGGAATATAATGCAAATATATATATATATATATATATATATATATATATATATATATTTATTTATTTATTTATGCAAATATAGAAACACTTTACAGTTCTATAATATTAATTAAAACAGGAAACACACGACATGGATAGATTAAAAACACTTAGAAACTTGAATTATTGTTTGGAAATTTTGCGACGACCTGTGCCGTCTTCTTCAACCATGTTGAAGAGGGACACTCTGGGAGTCCCTAATAAACTGGAAGTAATAACCTAACAAATATTAAATCTGGGAGTCATTCAATAATATTTTAGTTAATAATAATAATATTAGTTAATAATATTTTAGTGTTTTTAATCTATGTCGTGTGTTTTGTGCTTTAAATAATATTATATGCAAATATAAATATACATATAAAATGCACAGAGTAAAGAAGGAAGTTCTATATTTGGTCAGAAAATTCTTTTTTTTGCGTTATCTGTGTCCACTATCTGTGTTAAAAACCATTTACTATGCATTAGTAAACTCTAAATTGCATTAAGGGGTTACATTATGGGGAGGTACTTATTATTCATCTGTGAAACCACTGTTTCACAGAAACAGTGTGTATTACACAAAAAAGTTAGTTTTAGAGTAATGTTGTTCAAAGGAAGTCGAGAACATGCTCAACCCCTTTTTTCTCAACTGCTTGTGTTTCCTTTGAGACATAATGTATTTCGTGAAGTGCTTTCTATTTGAGAAGTGGTAATTAATTTGGTGATTAATGTATATTCTCAAAGATTGCGGAATACCCAGACAACTGTGATACCAACACCATACACAGAGGCATATAAAAAATAATTTGACTCACTCTTATTTTTGGCAAAATTAAGTTTGGTAACCCCAACACAATTTTAATTACAGGGGTACCATACATTTCTTTCTTGTACCATACAGTATAATGTACTGTAGTAATATATTGTTGTAAATGTGCTTTTGTAATTAACACTTCATTAATTAAAAGTTTACATTGAACAAGATTAAAAATAGAATATAAACATCATCTTTGAACGTATCTCATAAAACTCTAACTAGTTATTTACTAGTAAACATTCGTTGCTAAAACAGTCACCTTGGCAACCGTGCTCACATGATAAATCCACGTAGGGCTAGCCCTACATCACTATGATTGTGTAACATAGAATCACTAGTAGTTCTGTGAACAGTAGACCTCACGCAGTTTCCTCATCCACAATCTGATGTATCTGATGTCACCTGTTCTAGTTGATTCAGTTGAATCACAATTCACAGTTGAATCATAATTTACTCTTAAAAAATGTTTTTTTGTTTTTTCCAAGATCAAAAACTCACTTATGTTAATAAAGTCAGTTCACGTTTGAATTTGATCCCATATGATGATTTATCCAGTTTTGTGATAATCTTTCCATTTACTATTTTACCATCAACTATTTTAGAATTATTCTTTTTCAATCAAGAATATTACAATTTCTTCGGCATTATTCAGTTCATTTGATCATTTTTTATTTTTTTTTCAATCACCTATTGAATATGTTTTTCAAATGTGAGGATATTGGATTGTACTGCATCATGAAAAATATTGAAACCCTACCTTATAGAAATAGACACGGCCAGACATCTGTGTAATGCCTTCAATGAATAATGAATGCACTTGTCTGCTTATTGATTATGAATAATTATATAGTCTGATTGGTCCTATCTTCAAAGTAGATGATAGTGATATCAGAGTATGGAGGAATTCCTTTTCATTTAATATTATCCTTAAAATGCAACATTTCAAAAAACCTTGTGTATACATCGACGCGCAGTTGAAAAAGGAATATTCCTGCCAAATCTCATTGAATTCTATCAACGCGTTTGGCCGTAATCGCGTTACATAGACAGAGAAAAGCAAATCGAGTTAAAACATAGACCTCACTACGTTCGGTCAATTATATGTATTGTTTCGTTTTTTAAGAAATATGAATTTTCAATATTAGTCTTTTTCAGCAGAAGTAGTTAGTCATTTTTAGTAAATTGAATAACTTTCTCAAAAATTGATATTTTCAAAAGATTTTTGTTTTATCCAATCAACAACACCGTGAAGAATAAATTTATCCTCATGGATTCAACTATTGAATCTCATGGATTGAACTCTTACCGAATTTGAAATGTCCCAAAAATTTTTATTTTAGGCGCTCATATCTCGAAAAGTAATGATCGGAAAAGAAATGTTTCCCTGAGAGAACTATTTCATTTTGATAGCTTGATGATATACAAATCGAAAAACTTCAATAAATATCACCTTAAATATCAATATTTAAATAATAAATTTACTGAGGATGGTTATAGGCCTATTTTAAATTCTTCAAGATTTCAGTAGGACAAGTTTTCACTTTGTCAAGTTTTAAAATGAACCTTTGCCGAGCACGGTTACATACATGTAGTTCATGAAAAAGCTCACTCTTATCACTCTGATAAATTTAGAGCAGGGTATTTTCCCTGATGATCTGAAACAAGGAAAAATTTTGCCAATTTTCAAGAGCGGTGATTCTGAAAGAGTTGAAAATTATAGACCCATTAGTATTCTAAATGTAATAAGTAAAATTTTTGAAAGAGTTGTTTTAAATAGGCTATTGATGCACCTGGAAGAAATTAATTTCATATGTGATGAACAGCATGGGTTCCAGAAAGGGAAATCTACTAAGACTGCAATAGTATCCCTTGTTGAGAGACTAATAGATATAATAGATTCAGGTGAGAAGGCAGCCGCAATATTTCTTGATTTATCCAAAGCTTTTGATTGTGCGAACCATAGAATATTATTGGAAATACTAAAAACTGTAGGTGTGAATGGTATAGAACTAAAATGGTTTGAATCATATCTCATAGGTAGAAACCAGTGTGTTGAGCTTACCAAGGTGGATGGGAATGAAATAGTACAAATTAAATCTCAAAAACTGGAGGTCCAGGCTGGAGTACCTCAAGGCTCAATTCTGGGTCCCTTACTGTTTCTGTTGTATGTGAACCAATTACCAAAAGAGTTAAAAGATCACAGAGCTCTGTTGTTTGCTGATGACACATCGCTTATCTTTAACAATTATTTATTAGATAGTCTAGAAATAAATGCTTTTACTGGAGTACAGTCAATTGTCCAATTCTTGAAGCAAAGGCAATTAACAATAAATAGTAAGAAATGTCAATTCCTACAATTCAAAAGTAAATATAATTCAGTAGAGGATAGAGAAATAAATGTGTTTGTAGAGGAAAATGAATTAGACCAAGAAGAGAAAGTAGCATTCTTGGGAATTTTATTGGACAGGAAATTAACATGGCATCCTTACATTGAGAGGATATGTAATAAGATATCATCTGGGGTATTTGTCCTGCGGCAGCTTGCTAGGCTGAATGATAAAAAACTACTGTTAACTGCTTACCATGGACTTATACTATCTCATATTAGGTATGCTATTTTAGTATGGGGTAATTCATCTCAACAAAATATGGACAGGGTGTTTAAGATTCAAAAGAAGGCACTCAGATGTATAGAGAAAGTGAATAGGTTAGACTCTTGTAGGCCTTTATTTAAAAAGCTTGGTCTATTAACTGTGCCATCTTTGTATGTATATGAAGTTGTAATGCATGTGAAAACGAGTGGTGTGATCCAGAATTCAGATGTTCATGAGTATAATACGCGAAACAGAGCAGATTATCATATAATGGGTCACAATAGTAGGTTATTTGAACAAAAACCAGATTATATTGGTAGGAAATTTTATAACAAGCTACCTCAAATCTTGAAAAGTAATGATGATTTGAAGATTTTCAAAAAAAAAAAATTAAAAAATATTTAGTTGATAGAGCTTTTTATAGTGTACAAGAATTCCTTTCAAACCTAAACTAGGTTGAACTACTTAGTGTTAGAATTATTATGAAATAACATGACTTGTCTTATACTGCATGACTGGAGTCTTTAGGACGTAATCTTAAAAAAAAAAAAAAAAAAAAAAATTATCTAAGATAATAAATTACGCTAATTGAACGAGCGTTGGCAGAGAAATAGGGTAGTCAACAGAATCGAAATCAGTCGAAAGACTAAATCCTTCAACCAGTTTGATGTTGACAATACATAATTTGTGAATGCACAATATAATTATTGTACAAAGTTACTTAACTTTGTTACTTTCACTATCTATTATTTTCACTATCTTTTACCAACTATGGTTGATATTGCTCTAGTTGATTATAGTGTATTTAGAACCCTCAACGGTGCTAAATGTAATATTTTCGGAGAAGGTAGCTATATACTTGTAGAAATACAATCTTACTATCTATCACCTGTCGTGAGTAGAAGAGGGACCTGGTATTTCTCTTGCACCCCTCTCTCTTTCCTTCAGTGGTTCAGCGAAAGTTAACAATGTTTTTCCTTATCCTTGTTGGTTTCTGGCAATATTGTAATAACTAAGCTTAAGAATTGTCATTTTCGCATAGAGGATTACCTCTAATAATAGACAATAGTGCAGGAATGTTGTCTATTCTACAGATTTTATATATTCCAGGAAGAATAGCAGTATTTTCCCTTGTCATTCTGCTATAATTACATTGAGGTGTGTTTCAACCTTTTCCTCTACGGTATAGAGCTGATGAATGACTAGATACTGGTTCCTTCAACAATGCCACAATCAGTGGCGTATCCAGTGGGAGGGGGATATGGGTATGTGTCCCCCACTCCCCAAATGGAATTGAATATTTTTTTGTCGTCGGATCAGCCACAAACATTAGCTTGATATTGTAAGTCGAAAAATATATAAGGGATGAGAAAATAGTACAATGATAATTATTATTATGAGCTAAACAGGGAGGTCTAGTGAGTTGGGACACAGAGATAGCAGAAAACTACAGATACGGTATCACTTCAAAGTTAGTCAATTTTGTCACTTCTACTATCTATTATTTTGTCATCTTTTACTTCTTTAGCTTATATTGTTCTAGTTTATTCAGTTTCTTGTATGTGGTTGCAAAGTGAGACAGCCGCTGCTGCAGTTCATATCCTTGAACAGCAGCAGCTTTTTCTAGAGCTCCCTCAAAATTCCCCAGTTATGATCACCGGGCGTAGTTTCCACCTGCACAGGGGAACACATACTACCTATATTTGGAAAAACTGTTTCATGTTTGAAGAGGTATGAAGAAATGCTAAAAAATGTGGAGAAAAGAAATTGCAAATCTGAAGTAGACTACTAAAAAATTGATGAATATTGTATGTTGATTTTGCAAATCACAATTTCATTTTGCATTTCACAATTAAATTTGTTGAATATTCATACTTGGATACTACACGAAATTCATACTAAATACTCATAATAATTATCAATTAGAGCACTAGTATAAGTGTAACATGCAATTGCATTGCAATTGACTCTCCTTTGCCAAGTACCTCACCAGGCTCCATCCACATACTGAACATGCTGTAACTGGTAGAGTTTCAGGCGGCGCTATCTCCACTACATCGCTTCTTAATAGACCTACACAAGTGACAGTCTGACAAGTTGATCCCTTGTTTTTCGGTGCGTGAACGGGCAGACATTGAAGGAAGCTAACTGCAAATGTCTGACTGCTATATTCCTAGTAAAAAGTTAAGACTAGCTAGGATGGTTGACTCAAATATCTGGAAACTGTTTGACTAATGTCATTGCTATGCATATAATTGACTGAGCAAAGTGAGTGCTTTATGAATTCATATTATGAATTATCTCATTCAATCAGTGGTATTCTACCTTTTAGATTTATAATTGAATCTTCGATATTTACAATTATATGCTATTGTATCAGTAATTTGAATAAAGAAATCATTGGTTTCAATTATTTTTCGTGAACGACTACATGACAGGATATTCTCTCAAATAAAAAACTGAGTAGCTAACAACTTATTAATATTTTTTTATTATTTCCTAGGAATGAGATGACACAAAATCAAATTTTCAAGAACATTTTATTTGAAATGAGGCAAATAACAAATTATGTTCTTAGACTAATCACAAATAAAGTCAGGGAAGAATATACATTTCATGCTAGAATAAAAAGCTACTGTGATATTGGAAATATTGAGAGTTTGATATGATATTCACCTGTGTTGAAGAGTTTCATTTTTCAGGCTATTGAACTGCGTGATCTGAAATAAACTTTGATTTTGACGAATTTTAATATAGTGAGAGAGTAACTTCTTTTCAAGAGGAATCTACCTTACAATAGCTTTATCAGCGTCTCTGCAATCATTGCAGAAATCATACTGGCAAAGGAATTCTCTTTCTTTTAACTTGTTAAAACGCATTGTATGAATAAGAACATTTTATTGTGGTTTTTGAAATTTAGGACACAATTCTTACGAGTTTTAAATAGAAACATATTCAATATTGAGGAAGATAAAATCAAGTAGGTGATTAATATTGTGTTATAATATTATTAATATTAATAATTTATATTCTCCTGTCAGTAATATGAAACTTACTATCACTGACAAAGGAGCGAGATAGACTGAATAATATTTTCCAGCAGAAAGTTGGACATGCCAAAGCAGTCATCACTCTTTTTGATGAGCTCTTACTACTTATTATTGATTCTATAGTGTCCGTTTCTACGATATTCGTTTATATACCATCTTTCATGAAAAATTGAGAGTTCCTGCAATAGTTCCTTCTGTTAATTGAACTTTTTCAAAAACTCAGGGAATTTCGTAAAGAGTTTCGTTTCTGAACTGAATTATTTGGGACGTTGACAAAGTAATCATTCAGAGTGTTTGGTGAGATTAATCTTATGATGCACAGATATTTGTCTGGTTTCCTCTTTTACAATACTCCACGCTGTTTTACATTGATAAGCTGACATACAGATGATTTTATCGGTTTTTGAAATTGTTGCCTCTTCAATCTTGTTATTTTACACAGTTTTGTGATTCCTAAAACCAACCCTTGCTCTTTCAGTGCTTGATACTTTCTGAAGGTGTTCCTTCATATGCTTCAGTTCAGGTTTACCAGCTCTGTTGACTAGTATTGCGGTTTTTACAGTTGGTTATAGGACACTGGACTGCACTGTGATTTGAAAGAAATCTATTGTAATTATCAAGTATATCAGTGGTTGAGGACGCTTTATTTATGTGAAGATGTATTTCATTTCCCTTTTTTACATTTTTCTTTAAACTATCCACTCAAAAATTAACATATACCTGTATGATCTGGTATTAAGTCCTGCTCATATAATTGATATTCAACAGTTGAGTTTTCCATTATCTCTTGTGAGAAGAGAGTGAACATTATAAAAATTTAAATACCGTCGACAGGGGTGACTTTGTCCCACCTCGCGGAAAAATATTCAAATCAGATTATCTCCGATTTCTGTTATCCGTAATCAATGTTCAACATTGATAGCCGTAGCCCTGATCATTATCGAGATTCTACAATCGATATCTTGTCCAATCTCGATATATTAGTTGAATTAACGACATAAAACCAAACTGCTTGCTTCATCTTGCGATTTAATTGTCAGAAAACTTCGTGTTAGAAAACTCATTTTGAGATTAATATGATC
The DNA here is from genome assembly GCF_014356525.2 of Nilaparvata lugens. Classification (NCBI taxonomy): domain Eukaryota; kingdom Metazoa; phylum Arthropoda; class Insecta; order Hemiptera; family Delphacidae; genus Nilaparvata; species Nilaparvata lugens. The sequence goes on along the minus strand of NC_052518.1, from coordinate 67,425,801 downwards.
TTATAATATTCATTTTTAGCTAATTCCGCAGCTGGAGCCAACATGCCTAGACTCTAAAAAAGATCTCTAGGCAGCAAAAACTGAATTATTTTAGAAAAATAAAGTGCAATTTTTTGAAGTGTATTTCATTTGTTTTCAATGTCATTATTCATTTTAAAGGCTATCAGTTGGTTCCACTTTGTCTAACTCTTGAAAATATATTTTTTCCATATATTTTTAAAAGTGAGACAAAGTCACCCCAACCCTTGGTTGACACTGTCTCTTAATTTCAAAAATATATCTTTGTTAAAGTGGAAAAAAGATGAACTTTTTAAAATGAAAAATACTCTTCAAACATTGCAGAATACAAAAAAATATTGCAAGAGATTTGTTGCAACTCAAATATTGATTGCAAGCGGGTTAAAATCTCAACTCCCCAAAATTGGGACAATCACTCCGGTTTACCGGTATCTCATTATATTCAAGAATAAACTTCAGTTTATTCTAATCAAGTGCACACTCATTATTATTGAACTAGGTAGCCTACTTTAGTTATATACAAATTTTATGACTGACATCCTCACAGAATAACTTTCTATTGTGAACTGTAACTTAGGCCTACATTTTAGTTCCTGGGTTTTTTTCGGGCATCTCACTATGCGCTGATAGCATATGACCAGGTTCCTAACATTTACTGAAAAAAATTCAACACTTATTGGAAATCAACCAGAATGTAATGTTAAAAGCTGGAATCAATCAATTAAAATAATTTTTAGTTGGAGAAAAAATGGTGTAGGGCCTACTCACATCATTATTCTATAATCATATTCCAAATCCCAAACACTCAGTCTGGTTGTTTTGGTAATTTACATAACATTACAGATTAAAGAACAAACCAGATAAGTAATAATGTTTACAGCGGGAATAAAGCTAAGGATGTTTATAGAAGTAATAAATTATAAAAAAACGAAAGAAAAAATTAGGAATGAATAATAATGACTTTCATAGTTCAGATAAATATCAAAGACCCCAAAGACTGAGCTCAGTGGTCATAGGTGTATTGAATTTGATGTGATTAAGTAAACTTTGTTGGAAACAAAATTCCTTATGCTAGATAAATATGTAACACAGGCACAGTAACTAGCTTGAACACCTGAAGATTTATGCTTTACTTCTCTCTGAAACAGGGAATATTGATTTCAAGGATAAATTTCATTGTCACATTGATGAACTCGGAGCAATCTTCCGTTTCCAGGACTTCAATATAATTGGAATTTCCGAATCATTTTTAAAGCCTAGTATTCCATCAAATCTTGTTGCATTACCTGGATATAATCTCTTCCGAAATGATAGATTAAATAAAGCTTGTGGGGGTGTAGCAGTTTATGTGGAAGATGGTATCAAAACAAACGTTTTAATCACATCTTTACAGGAGTATTGTTCCAGACCAGAGTTCATGCTACTTGAATTATCCTTATCCAGTTCTGATAAACTACTCTTTGGTATCTATTATCGCCCACCAAAAATAGGTAATTTTACAGATTTCGATAATGCCTTGCTTCCTCTTATGCCTTGTTATAAACGTATACTAGTTATGGGGGATATGAACACCGCGACTTGAACATGACAAATCGTAATTTTGACTACTTTCAACTGACTACAATTTTCCAATGCCTAAACATGACTATTCTACCTCTCGATCCAACTCATCATACTAATGAATCAGACACACTCATTGACCTTCTCATTGTTAGTGATCCCAACGAGGTTGTTCAAGCAGGTCAAATCCCAGTCCCAGCTATTTCTGGACATTATTTGATCTACTGTGTACTTTCCAATAAGATACCTGAGCCAGAACAGAAAATTATCACTTATAGAGACTTCAAAAACTTTGATGAAGCCTACTTCCTGAATGATGTGGCTCAGACTCCATGGCATCAAATTGAAGCATTATGCTCAGTTGATGACATGGTCAAGACTTTCGAGAATTGGACTTTGACTTTGTATGACAAACATGCACCTTATGTGACAAGGAGGATTAATATAGAAAACGACGAGTACCATGGATGACTGAAGACATACTTAAGATGATGGGACGTAGAGACAAAGCACATAGAACATTTAAAAAAACATTCGACTTGGACAGTTTGATAGAGTATAGGAGCCTCAGAAATAGAGTCAAACCGGAATTACGGAACTCAAAGATTAGGTACTCGAATTCGTTCATGACAAACAATAGACAAGACTCTAAACCACTTTGGCAGGGAATAAAAGAATTCGGGCTTGGCAAACAGAAATCAAATCCCCGAATTGATTTATCATTGGCCAATATGAATTATCATTTCATTTCACATTCCAAACAATGCGACAAAGTTGTCTTTGTTAATCATATCAATGATCTTGAAGAGCAGGTTACAAACCTGCCACTATCACTTAACCTATATACTTATTGATCAATTTCATTTCCATCCAATCTCAGAAGAAGACATTTTCAAAGCAATTCAATGTATTCATAGTAATGCTATGGGTGTAGATAAAATTCCTATTAGATTTATTAAGAAGATGTTATTTGCTGTTTTACCAATCATTACATACATTTTCAACAAGTCACTTGAAGAAGGCAATTTCCTTGAAAACTGGAAGTTTGCTCTGGTTCGCCCTCTAAATAGAGCTGCATCACCCAATAAAGTTGAGGATTTCAGACTCATCAGTATTCTACCTGCATTGTCCAAAGTGCTAGAAAGACTTATTCATGCTCAAGTTGTTAAATTTCTAGACAACAATAGAAAGCTTCATAACTTTCAATCAGGCTTTAGGAAATTCCATTCAACCGAGACAGCTCTCCTTCATGTCACTGATGATATAAGGTCAGCTATGGACCAAAGAAAATGCACCATCCTCACCATATTTGCTTTTTCTAAAGCATTCGATACTTTTGATCATGAAGTTCTTTTAATTAAGTTAGCTATTCTTGGTTTTAGTCACAACTCCCTAGTTTGGTTCAAATCTTATCTCTTAGATAGGAAACAATGTGTTTCTGTTGGTGACAACAAGTCAAATTGGAAAAATGTTATGCATGGAGTACCACAAGGTTCAATTTTAGGCCCTCTCCTATTCACTTTGTATGCTAATGACCTTTCTTCCATTATCAAGTCCTCCAGCTTTCATACTTATGCAGATGACCTTCAAATTAAGTTAAGCTGTCCCATAACAAAAATTAATGAAACAGTTTGGATAATGAATCAGGCAGATATCAATTTGATAGTTGAATGGACAAAGAAAAATGGCCTTAAGCTTAATCCCATCAAAACATAACCCATTATAATAGGATATTCTCGTCTTATAAATAATATTGACCTTGAATCAATTCACAAAATAAGTGTAGATGGTAATGACATTCCTTACTGTAGCTCAGTTGGAAATTTAGGCATTATTATGAATAATACTCTTGACTGGTCAGAACAAGTGAGCAAAACTTGTAAAAAGGTATTCTCAGCTATGCATGCATTGAAGAAAATGCACGATATCCTCCCTAGAAACATCAAATTATTATTGGTTCAATCTCTTATCTTCCCACATTTGATGTATTGTAATTCTGTTCTCAACGATATACAAGTCACTCTGAATGATAAACTACAGCGTTGCCAAAATTATTGTCTACATTTCGTCTACTCTCTACAACGCCATGATCATATCACCCCAGCCCACATTGCTAGTGCAACATTGAAGCTTCCCGATCAAAGACGTTTTCAAATAGTCAAGCTTGTTAGAGATATCTTGAAATACAGAAATCCGAACTATTTCAAAGATGATTTCAAATTTGCTTCTGAAGGTAGGAGGATAGATGCTTCACATACAAGAACCGGAGAAAGTACTTTAAGGATAGATACCCAAACATCGAACCACTATTTTCACAAAATCCTTTTTAGTCAGTGGCTGTCGTGCATGGAATGCACTTCCTGTTTCTATCAGGTCCATCGAGAGCCAAGCGAGCTTCATCCTGACTTTAAAAAAACATCTTTTGGAACAAATGACTGAAACTGTCCAGCCCTAGAACTATTACATGACAACCATCCCTCATCAATCGAACCAATACAAACCTATAAACCTGTTATAGAATAAATTGTATATTATATCAACTCATGTTATTTTAATTATCCACTGCATACTGCTGTATATTATTGAAAGTCGATTACCCTGATCTACTTTCAGCCTACTCCATTTTATTAATGGAGATTTGATCTTATTTACCTGTATAATTATTTTACTTAATCAATTTTCAGTTTTTTTTCTGGAATCTTCATATTAATTAAAACTTTTAATGGGTGTCTCTAACATTGGTAACCTAACATTGAATCTCAAACCAGGATAGGCTATGATGAAATAAAATTTGTTTCTTTGTTTCTCTCCATATTGCCATTTTCTCCTGTGTCTGCCAATATCCTTGCAAAAAATTTCTTCTAAACCTTATATTGAATATTTTACTTGTGTATGGCATGCTCACTTCGTGTGAAAATACGTTGCTCCGGGGAAAAGATTAAGTAATCATACCCCGCTCAAAAATATCGTAGTCACGAGTTGTCAGATAGGGAGGCTGACCGCGCAGGCTACTACTCGAAGAATCAAGGCATTCCAGAATGATTTCTCTTGGAGAAAATAAATAATGAGGAATCAGAGTTGAGTGAGCAGTGTGTCCTTCTAGTTCATATTATTAAATAATCCAATTTGGGTAGCTGAAAGTTTCTCAACAATGCAACATAAAATGGAGTACGGTATTCTATCACTATCAGAAAGCTCATAGTTTCCAGAATCAGCAGTTCCAGAATGTCTATTTTTTCTAATAAGCACAAATAGCAAAAACGCAATGTTGACCAGGGGTTCCCAAAAAATGTTTCCACGGACCTCCTCACCTACCAGCAATAATTTCGAGGACTACCTCGAAATTAAGAGTTGGGAGGCACTGTGAAACGTGCACTTTCTTAAATCCCAGTACTAAGTAGTTTATATCCATAGATGGAATGTTTATTTAAATGTAATTAATGTATTATTATAATGAGCCAAATTATTCGTTTAGAATTTTCAGTTTATGTATTGTATTTATCCTAGCTTCGATATTAATCTTGAACAGAAATCAAGAGAAAGAAAAAGCTAAGAAACTTGTCCTGTCAAGATGAAAAAAATAAGTTAGTGCATGTATCCAGGTTTTAATCAAATACTGTAGAAATGGTCAGTTGTAGAATTGGTTAGAATACTGTAAGTGGAGTTGTAATATACATTGAATTAGAGAACAAGCACCTGTCAGGCAGTTTTGGTTTATTACTTTGGCATTCCAAAACCTCGATTCAATCGATCTTGGCCGGAATAGAGTCTGTTCCACAAGTAAAAATTGGTTATTCGCAGCTTAACCAATGAGAGATTTGATATGATAGGCTATCATTTCCAAATAAGTCATTTGAGAATCTTTGATAATGCATTATTTGTATGGAACCAGGTACAATCTAGTGCCACTTGTGGGTAGGCTGAAGAGAGCATACCGACGACACAGATTGAGATAAGTTGAGAAGAATGCTAATGCGTTATTCATATAGCAGAAGCTGCAAATCAATTTAGGGCTGTTCACAGTTTCATCAATTCCCTTGAACGCAAATCAGGTGAATTAGACCATAGTTTTGCAACTGCAGATGAGATCAATATCAACAATATAATAATACATAATCAATTCAAATTAATCTTTATTCACATGATACATAAATGAAACAATTAGAAAAAAAACAATCATAATAAATGAAAAGTAAATTTCTCAATAATCATTTTTCAATATTACAATTATGAAATTATCACAATAATAAGCCATAAGAGACGTTTTTGTGTTGACTTAGTTCGGGACATCACTGATGGCTTTTCTGATGAGATGACTGAATTCTTAGCTACTCTTTAGAGGATTCCACTCTTCTTGAGAAGCATTTTGTATGGATTAATATGAATGGATAATTATTCAAATGAGTCGTCTCTTATTGTTTATTATTGTAATAATTTCATAATTATTATTTTAGTATTGGAAACTAGTTATTGAGGAGTTTTTATTTTATTTATTAGTAGCCGTCAGGCTCGCTTCGCTCGCCATATCCGTCTAGCCAGGAGCCCCGACTAAATCGTCCAAGAATGAGATCAGCGGGCTCGCTTCGCTCGCCTACATTTCTCATTTGAGCATGCTTCATTCCATCAGAAAGTCAAAGTACTGAGAAAACGCAGAAAAACGCTGATTTTGGGCGTATCTTTGATGAAATATCAAAGTCACCTCATCATAAAATTTTTAGACCCTAGCTAAACCTATGTACCAAATTTCAACATTTTCTGTCTATTGATGAAAGAACTGAGAAAACGCAAAAAAATAATTTTGGGCGTATCTTTGGCGTTATTTCAAATTCCTTCTAACACAACATTATTACACCCTAGCTTAGCTTCTGTACTAAATTTGAACAATTTCTGTTCATTTGTTCTCGATAAATCTGAGAAAAAGCGAAAAAAAAACGCTGGAGAAACGCAGATTTTGGGCATATCTTTGGGAATTTTTCTAAATCCGTTCTTAGTGCGCCTCTAAAGGGCCACCTAAACATACCTACCAAATTTGAACGTTTTTGGTCCGGTAGATTTTTAGTTCTGCGAGTGAGTGAGTGCCATTTCGCTTTTATATGTATAAGAGATATTTAAGATGGAAAGAATAGAATTAAGATAAAAGAATTATAAAGATAATTGTTTCATTTGTGTATCATGTGAATAAAGATTTATTTGATTTGATTATGTGTTATTATATTGTTGATATTGATATGTGAGCTGACGTTCTTGTAACATTTTGCCAATGTTATTTTGAATTTTGATTTTCCTTAATGTTTGATGGGGTTGAATATTGACCAAAATTGGATCACATCAACGGACTGCACCTACCACAATTCTGATTGAAACATTCAGTTGATTAAAACTACATAATCGGTTATGTCAGCTTGTACTTTAATTTTTTGTTCACATAAAACTGAAATAAATGGGAGATTCGTGTATGCATACGGTAGCTTCTTTGTGAGTTATCAACCAATTTAGTTTTATAGATCTCCATGTGAATAAGATGTCAAGTCTAAAGTGTTAAAAATTAATCAGGACAATAGGTAGGCTCATAAAAGAACCAATTTTTGATAGTTCTATATTTATAGGTATATGATTCTTCAATGCGAAGTTTTTAATTTCCACGTCATGAATTAATTGATGAGCCTTCTCTTTAATCACTGTCACAATTTTATATGTTTTCAAGAAAGAAGCATATTTTATATTATTTAGTACTCAACTGAACAGTATTATCTCTAATTGCTTACATCTGTACGCAAGATACGCAACGAAAGGTCATACAATCTCGATATTTGAAAAAAAAATAATGATAATATTCTGAGGGTCATGAGCTCTTGTGCGTGTGCGTGACTTGGCTTGTGCGTGAGTAATAAGTGAAAGGGATGATGATGAGAGATGACGACTACTGTTTAGGTAGTCGGGACCGACGACTTATCGTCTCCTATTAAAAACGGAGTGGCCGTATCCATGTGATTGTGCTGTGGTCGAAAAATCTTGCCTCGGTCGAGATCAAACTCGGGTTCTCTTGATTGTCAGACCAGTGTGTAAGCCTATTGATTTGTAACATTGATAAAAAGTTATAACAAAATAAAACTTCTCTTCTTCTTAAGGGAAGTTCAGTGTTATCAATCTGAATAACTTCATTGTTGTTATCTAGGTCACAGCTGATATTATAAATATGCATTTTTCAGTCGAGTAGGCGTTAGAGTAGCGGTTTGCGGTCTTGGCTGTCGCGAGAGGAGATCTTCACATATGAATAAAAAATTGGGAGAGGGCTGGAAACGATCTTGATTCAATTGATATCATTCAGAATGATTTACTATGTCATGTCAACAAATGAGATTATTTTGATCAAGTCGATTAAAATTTCTAGATAATATTTCTCGTGAGATAAGCTGATTGATTCAACAGCTGAACATAACTCCCACACAAGCATCTTCTGTTATCCACAAACGACGAAATTATCATCTGTTTTTCCCAGGATGAATGATTATTATCCTTTTCATATCCTTTTCGAGTTTTCGCAGGGATGAGACCTAGTGTAATCGAATTTTTAAATCATAAACCTACTATGTTCTAAATTTCGTGAAAATCGTTAGAGCCGTTTTCGAGATCCGTTGGACATACTTAACCATATAACCATATACAGAAATGGCTTGCTTAATATAATTGGATATGAATACCCATAGAAATATATACAGAAGAAATTGCTCGCTTAATATAATACGATATGTTTATATTCATGTTCCGCATCCATAGCGAAACACAGCAATAAATTTTCATGAAATTTGACAGGTATGTTCATTTTTGAATTTCGCGTCGACGTATACATAAGGTTTTTTGAAATTCTGCATTTTAAGGATAATATAAAAGGAAAAGCAGTCTCTTTCGAACGCCAATATTACTATCGCCAATTATCGAACGCCAATTATTAATATCTCGATGTAACTTGGTAAAAAATCAGCTGTCGTGTGGACTATTAATTGCAGGCAATGAGGCATGTAATTGATAACTCGAAGTACCATATTATTTACTCCCGACTTTTCTCTGCTTTAACTCGGTAAGCTTTTGATGATAGTAGCAGAGTTGTTTACAACAAATTATTTTATAGAAGAATTTTCTCCTTGATTTGCAATGAATATAATAAAAAATAGTATCATGGTCATTGGTGTTGACCATGAATGTTGACATGAGTATTGGAGTGATGACAGCTAGTATCAATATAAATTTTCAATACAAAAACTCCAATACAAAAATTAATAAATAATATAAAAATGAATGATGTTTTAATTAATATTTATACTTGATCAACATGAAATTAATCAGTATGTATATGTATGAATACATATCATGTATTCAACATTCTTTTGAACAGGCTACATTATTTTTAATTTTTATGTGAATAATATTTACAATAGTTTCGCAACAAAGTATTTTATTGTAATTAGTCATGATCATTTTCTATCATTTTATCCTTTGCTATTTTTATCTTCTCAGATTTCTTGATCACTTCCAATCTTTTGATAAATGGATGAACATTCGGTAATTCCATTGAGTGTTTGATTTAATCTGAAGTAATAAAATCTTGAACTTGGCATTCGAGGCTCAAAAATAGCCCAACATATCCTTACAGCAGACTTCCCACAAAAGTTTTACATCATAATAATTTAGTTATTGTAATGAAGTATGATATTTGTATCATATTTTCAAATTTTTACTCTATTTTATAATATTGTCTCTCACTTCCAATCTCCTGATGAATGGATACATTCATTCGATAACAACATAGACATTATTCTTCTGTCAACATAGGCGATCATGTTAGGGGAAGGGTCAAGCTACTGAGAAGTCACGGTGCGGGGGGGGGGGTTAGTGAACAAGGCCGTTGTGTTCTTCTTAGGCGCCCAAGGCAAAAGTTTTGTTAATCATAACACACAAGAAATGATTTGTGAGGGTGATTGAACTTGGTATAGAGTGGTTCGAAAGTTGTCCCACCAAAATTGTCAAAAACATTGACTCATATACAGAGAGGTCGCGTGGGTGAGGTGACCGAGGTGGTCGCCTTGGGCGCCGCAGCCTAGGGGCGCCTCGGCGTCATAAAAGAAAACTGCATTTTTGCCCGATTTAATATTTGAACAGCTTGTGATAGTGAATTATCTCCAATCTTCTTCTGAGTAATAAATATACTTTTCACTAGTTGTTCGTTCGTCTGACGCCTGTGTACAATGTGTGTGAACGTAGTTGATTGCGCCGAGTACATTGTGTTGTGTTTTGACTGTCAGAAAGAGCCTGGTGTCTTTCATTATAATTATTATCTGCTTAGTAGGTCAATGTAAATAGTAAGTTAGAGATTACTGTAGTATTTGTTGTCTAAAGTGATTTCTTTGGAAACAGGAGCGTGTGATGTTTGCTGTTATTATGTTCTGTACTCATTCTCATGTTCATGTATGGTACTCAAGCAGAGGCACCAGAAAATTCTCCGAATTTGAAAATAATCTATTGTTTTCACACTTCTCTCCTTCTAAATATTTTTATCCCCTCCAATTTGCTCATAGCGAGCGAAGTGTTGAGTTTAATTTAAAAAGTCCAACAGCAAATACACATTTGTATGTTAACAAACTTGTGGGTTGCACTTGCATTAATAATTTCCTAACGATTCCCGTGACTAGTGCAGTGACTAGTGCAGAACGTAGTTTTGGCAAACTCCAACCTATTAAAATGTATTTTGCGCTTTACAATGGCACAATTCACTCCCGATACTGTCGATTGAAAATGAAACTGTGAAGAGACTGAACTTTGGAGAAAATTTAAAAACCTTTGTTTTTGCCAAATCAAGGAGAATACATTTTTGTGTTTAAGTGTTGAGTTTTAATGTTTAGTTCCTATTGAAAAGGCAAGACGATTTATATACATCCTAAAACAAAATATCACAGTGACAAGGACGCAAAACTGCTGACTGTATATGAATGATTGGGCTCAACCCAAATGGAATGGATAACCGAATAATAACAATAGAGAGGAAGCCAGAGATTCGCTGCTGTACTGAAGACCATTACTGTCCTGCCCCAGTTAAATCATAAGTCAAACGAAATCAGAATCATTCATTGTTCTAATGTCGTTACAAAAATACAATTTGTTTAACAACGTCGAGTACAATTACAATTATAAATAATAAGTTATAAGATCAATATAAAACATATAAATTACTATAGGTAGTAACTGAATTAAAAACAATAAAATTACCTATACGCCCATAGAACTGTTATGACATTAAACTTGAGAATTTAACAGTTTCAACAGGAAGAGCTGTGTAAACTATGCTTTTTCAAAAACTTGACCTCCAAAAATTAGTCTATAGAGATAATATTATATTGATTCAATTAACAGTACACGTTCTTGAACGGTCTACTGTTACATGGATAGTGAATCTCCAATGTTACTGTACAACTTGCCATGCTAATCGCGTTTCTCTGACCATCTTAATCCTGTAAACATCACATCAAAAAGTTCCCATCTTTTTGCGCCACTCTGTATTTCATATTTCTAGATTGTCCTTCCATATCTTGCATATGGAAGGAAATATGGTCGATTTGAAGGAGACTCTCCAAGTCCTCAATAAAGTGAATAAAGTCTAGAAAGATCATTCCAGCAATTTTATTCAATTCAATTCAATTATTTAGAACTTCATAATCAATTAATTAAACGCTCTTATTTGATATTATTCCGAATCATCCAATCCAATTTATCGACTTGTGAATAAAATATTCACTCTCATTTGAATAAGACGCTTTAGGCGGCCCTGCAAATTTAAATCTTAGCCTAGCGAAATAAGTGTTGCAGCCAAAACTTGTGTTAAGAGCTGCGTTTCTCCTCGTTTTGTAAGTTAAACTTAACACACAATTTCTCCTCGGATTGTGAGTTGGAAGTGTACACACCATTTCTCCCCGGTTTGTGCAGTGAAAGTGTACACATATTTCTCCCCGGTTTGTGCAGTAAAAGTGTACACACATTTCTCCCCATTTTGTAGGTTTAATGTGTAATATTTTTTCCAAGTTAACAGAAAAAAATGTTACTATTGTATTTAGAACATCTGAATATACCTTCTGAATCGAAAATTGAATCTCTAACATGTGTGTAAATGTGTGTAAACCAGCCTCCCCGCATTGTATGTTCATTTCTCACCTCCCTGTTTGTTCCAGTATGTGTGTGTGTGTGTGTGTGTGTGTGTGTGTGTGTGTGTGTGTGTGTGTGTGTGTGTGTGTGTGTTGTGTGTGTGTGTGTGTGTGTGTGTTGTGTGTGGTGTGTTGTGTGTGTGGTGTGTGTGTGTGGTTGTGTGTGTGTGTGGTGTGTTGTGTGTGTGTGTGTGTGTGTGGTGTGTGTGTGTGTGTGGTGTGGTGTGTGTGTGTGGTGTGGTGGTGTGTGTGTGTGTGTGGTGTGGTGTGTGTGTGGTGTGTGTGTGTGTGTGTGGTGTGTGTGTGTGTGTGTGTGTGTGTGTGTGTGTGTGTGGTGTGTGTGTGTGTTGTGGTGTGTGTGTGTGTGTGTGTGTGTTGTGTGTGTGTGTGTGTGTGTGTGTGTGTGTGTGTGTGTGTGTGTGTGTGTGGTGTGGTGTGTGTGTGTGTGTGTGTGGTGTGTGGTGTGTGTGTGGTGTGTGGGGTGTGTGTGTGTGGTGTGTGTGTGGTGTGTGGTGTGTGTGTGTGGTTGTGTGTGTGTGTGTGTGTTGTGTGTGTGTGTGTGGTGTGTGTGTGTGTTGTGTGTGTTGTGTGTGTGTGTGTGTGTGTGGTGTGTGTGTGTTGTGGTGTGTGTGGTGGTGTGTGTGTGTGTGTGTGTGTGTGTGGTGTGTGTGTGGTGTGTGTGTGTGTGTGTGTGTGTGTTGTGTGTGTGTGTGTGTGTGGTGGTGTGTGTGTGTGTGTGTGTGTGTGTGGTGTGGTGTGTGTGTGGTGTGGTGGTGTGTGTGTGTGTGTGTGTGTGTGTGGTGTGTGTGTGTGTTGTGTGTGTGTGTGTGTGTGTGTGTGTGTGTGGTGTGTGTGTGGTGTGTGTGTGTGTGTGTGTGGTGTTGTGTGTGTGTGGTTGTGTGTGTGTGTGTGGTGTGTGTGTGGTGTGTGTGTGTGTGTGTGTGTGTGTGTGTGTGTGTGTGTGTGGTGTGTGTGTGTGTGTGTGTGTGTGGTGGTGTGTGTGTGTGTGTGTGTGTGTGTGTGTCGGAATTAACAGATGTAATAGAATTGGGAAATGCACTGATTAATAAGCAAGAGTCAAAGGATGAGGTGATTAATATGAAAGGTAAGAAAATATTGGAGTTCTGTGAGGTTTTTAATTTCATCATTATGAATAGAAGGATAAGTGGAGATAGGTGGGGAGACTTTACTTTTATAGGCAGAGGGGCTTCCGTAATAGATCTATGTTGCATGGCTGTCGAATTAGCGCAAATAGTTGGAAAATTTTCTATTGTGCCAGAATTTTTATCTGATCATTTCCCAATTGAAGCTACGCTAATCACCGTTGATACTCTAGAAAGAGAGAGCACAATTTTACCACTCTTACCGAAGTTACATCATAATAATTTAGTTATTGTAGTGAGGTCTATGTTTTAACTCGGATTTTCTTTTGTCTGTCTGTCTGTCTGTATGTATGTATGTACGCATTGATAGAATTCTATGAGATTTGGCAGAAATATTCCTTTTTCAACTGCGCGTCAATGTATTAATACACAAGGTTTTTTTCAAGTATTGCATTTTAAGGATAATATGAAAAGAGAAGGAATCCCTCATTACTCCGACATCACTGTATATAATTGACCGAGCGAAGTGAGGTCTAAGATTCATGTCGATGGCTGTGCATTTCTCTTTATGTTTATATGTTGCGCATTCACAGCGATATACAGCAATATATTTCCATGAAATTTAACAGGTATGTTCCTTTTTAAATTGCGCGTCGACATATATACGAAGTTTTTCAAAATGTTGCATTTCAAAGATAATATAAAAGGAAAAGGAGCCTCCCAAAGATACTCACAAAGATACAGAATATCTCTTGCAGTTAACAGAAGGCTTGATGAACATGGATCTTTGAAAGTTGTTTTTTTTGCATGCATCCACTCTTTCAAATAGGATACATTATTCTGAATTATTCTGTGAACATAGGTGTAGACTACTTTCTAGGATCATGTAAATGTTAGGGTCAAGCTACTGAGAAGTCATGGTGGGGGGAGTGAACAAGGCCGTCGTGTTTTTCTTAGGCTAGTTTCACATGGCAGAATACCGTCTCCTGAAGATCATATTTCAGATCATTTCATATTTCGCAGCTCGAAGGCTTTCACAAGGGGATCTCAAATTTCAGACGCGTTTGCTCAGAGTATGACTCATTACTTTTCTCAAAATATTCGGATTTGGATTCAGCGACCCCAAATTTTTAAAGCGTAAGTCCCATTTTCGAAAATACCCAAAAACAAGGGAGTTACAGCAGTTTTTAATATAGCTTTTACATTATCATAAAGTTATGTTTAGTAAAAATGTAACTACTAAGATAATAATACTTCTGCCTCACAAGTAAAGGTTTTTAGAAGCTTTTAAACACTCTTGAAAAGTTCAAACATGAACATTTTAAAACATTAGGGGCCGGTTTCCGAGCTCGGGATTTAGCTGAGTCCAAGACTTTAAACAGCTGGAGTCAGAAATTTGGTTTTCCAAGACGGGGCGTAGTCGCAGTCATTGTCATAGTCACGTTTGAATTAAATCTCGAAAAACTAGAAAATTGAACACAAAATAAAATAAAGAGAAAATAGTGTAAAGTTTCAGCTATTTTGAATTATTCAGGAATGTCTAATTCCGTCAAGGAAAAACGTTTCCAATTATAGAAATGAGAAAATAAAAACTAAGACTTCTGTTATAAAAGCTGACCTTTTGGAAAGCCAATTTTCTGACTATTGCTGTTTAGAGTCTGGGACTTAGCTAAATCCTGAGCTCGGAAACCGGCCCTAAAAGTTCTAGTTTAAAAAAAAATTCCAGCTTTGAAAGTTTCAAACTTCAAAAGGTTGAATCCAAATATGGAATCAGAAATCATTTCCCATTATCACTCAATAAAATACGAGAAAAAGTAACCTTGTACAGTTAACTTCACTGAATTATGTACGTTGTCGGGATTTCAATTTTGTCATACAACAATCTAATTCATTAGGTTGAAATCGTTGAATATTACCATGGATTTCCTGTTGAATCATTGACTTAAAATCTTTGCAACAATCAATAAAATCTATTACACAGTATAAATATGCAGTCAGTGAGTATAGAATGTAACATTCTATACTCACTGCATACAGTAGGCTATAAACATTGTGCTGATCTGAACAGTGAGTATAGAATGTAATTACATTTTATTACTCTAACAGCTAACTGGATCTGAATTGATCTATTGTAATAATGGACATAATGAAATAATGTCTTACTATTCCAAGTAAAACGAAACTAATGTTTGTGTTTGTATAAGAGCTGCTGAGTGGATACCGCATACTGAGAAATTCATAAATGATCCAGACCAGCCTGGCGACTTCGATGCTATCGACACCGGAATCTCCTTTTATTTCAATCAATGAATGAATCTGAATTAAAACCATGTATTGTATCAACTATCCTATTATCGTATTGTAATTCGTGAAGCCTGTTTAGTAAAAGCCAGTTACATACACATCGATTTTTTACCGTCCTTATAAAATTCTATTAGATCAAACAGATGATGTTTGACAAGTTGCACTTATTCGAATTCATAAGGATGGCAAAAAACAATCGTACAAAAATCAACGTGCATGTAACTGGCTTTCGAAGACCCATACGATATTGTATTCTATGATCAAATAGAATAGTAAATATCGAAATAAGTGTTGCAGCCAGAACTTGTGTTAAGAACCGGTTTTGTCCCCGCTTTGTAAGTTAAACTAAACACATAATTCCTCCCCGGAATGTGGGTTTGAAGTGTAGACACCATTTCTTGTGATAGTGAATTATCTCCAATCTTCTTCTGAGTAATAAATATACTTTTCACTAGTTGTTCGTTCGTCTGACGCCTGTGTACAATGTGTGTGAACGTAGTTGATTGCGCCGAGTACATTGTGTTGTGTTTTGACTGTCAGAAAGAGCCTGGTGTCTTTCATTATAATTATTATCTGCTTAGTAGGTCAATGTAAATAGTAAGTTAGAGATTACTGTAGTATTTGTTGTCTAAAGTGATTTCTTTGGAAACAGGAGCGTGTGATGTTTGCTGTTATTATGTTCTGTACTCATTCTCATGTTCATGTATGGTACTCAAGCAGAGGCACCAGAAAATTCTCCGAATTTGAAAATAATCTATTGTTTTCACACTTCTCTCCTTCTAAATATTTTTATCCCCTCCAATTTGCTCATAGCGAGCGAAGTGTTGAGTTTAATTTAAAAAGTCCAACAGCAAATACACATTTGTATGTTAACAAACTTGTGGGTTGCACTTGCATTAATAATTTCCTAACGATTCCCGTGACTAGTGCAGTGACTAGTGCAGAACGTAGTTTTGGCAAACTCCAACCTATTAAAATGTATTTTGCGCTTTACAATGGCACAATTCACTCCCGATACTGTCGATTGAAAATGAAACTGTGAAGAGACTGAACTTTGGAGAAAATTTAAAAACCTTGTTTTTGCCAAATCAAGGAGAATACATTTTTGTGTTTAAGTGTTGAGTTTTAATGTTTAGTTCCTATTGAAAAGGCAAGACGATTATATACATCCTAAAACAAAATATCACAGTGACAAGGACGCAAAACTGCTGACTGTATATGAATGATTGGGCTCAACCCAAATGGAATGGATAACCGAATAATAACAATAGAGAGGAAGCCAGAGATTCGCTGCTGTACTGAAGACCATTACTGTCCTGCCCCAGTTAAATCATAAGTCAAACGAAATCAGAATCATTCATTGTTCTAATGTCGTTACAAAAATACAATTTGTTTAACAACGTCGAGTACAATTACAATTATAAATAATAAGTTATAAGATCAATATAAAACATATAAATTACTATAGGTAGTAACTGAATTAAAAACAATAAAATTACCTATACGCCCATAGAACTGTTATGACATTAAACTTGAGAATTTAACAGTTTCAACAGGAAGAGCTGTGTAAACTATGCTTTTTCAAAAACTTGACCTCCAAAAATTAGTCTATAGAGATAATATTATATTGATTCAATTAACAGTACACGTTCTTGAACGGTCTACTGTTACATGGATAGTGAATCTCCAATGTTACTGTACAACTTGCCATGCTAATCGCGTTTCTCTGACCATCTTAATCCTGTAAACATCACATCAAAAAGTTCCCATCTTTTTGCGCCACTCTGTATTTCATATTTCTAGATTGTCCTTCCATATCTTGCATATGGAAGGAAATATGGTCGATTTGAAGGAGACTCTCCAAGTCCTCAATAAAGTGAATAAAGTCTAGAAAGATCATTCCAGCAATTTTATTCAATTCAATTCAATTATTTAGAACTTCATAATCAATTAATTAAACGCTCTTATTTGATATTATTCCGAATCATCCAATCCAATTTATCGACTTGTGAATAAAATATTCACTCTCATTTGAATAAGACGCTTTAGGCGGCCCTGCAAATTTAAATCTTAGCCTAGCGAAATAAGTGTTGCAGCCAAAACTTGTGTTAAGAGCTGCGTTTCTCCTCGTTTTGTAAGTTAAACTTAACACACAATTTCTCCTCGGATTGTGAGTTGGAAGTGTACACACATTTCTCCTCGGATTGTGAGTTGGAAGTGTACACACCATTTCTCCCCGGTTTGTGCAGTAAAAGTGTACACACATTTCTCCCCATTTTGTAGGTTTAATGTGTAATATTTTTTCCAAGTTAACAGAAAAAAATGTTACTATTGTATTTAGAACATCTGAATATACCTTCTGAATCGAAAATTGAATCTCTAACATGTGTGTAAATGTGTGTAAACCAGCCTCCCCGCATTGTATGTTCATTTCTCACCTCCCTGTTTGTTCCAGTATGTGTGTGTGTGTGTGTGTGTTGTGTGTGTGTGGTGTGTGTGTGTGTGTGGTGTGTGTGTGTGGTGTGTGTGTGGTGTGTGTGTGTGTGGTGTGTGTGTGTTGTGTGTGTGTGTGTGTGTGTGTGTGTGTGTGGTGTGTGTTGTGTGTGTGTGTGTGTGTGTGTGTGTGTGTCGGAATTAACAGATGTAATAGAATTGGGAAATGCACTGATTAATAAGCAAGAGTCAAAGGATGAGGTGATTAATATGAAAGGTAAGAAAATATTGGAGTTCTGTGAGGTTTTTAATTTCATCATTATGAATAGAAGGATAAGTGGAGATAGGTGGGGAGACTTTACTTTTATAGGCAGAGGGGCTTCCGTAATAGATCTATGTTGCATGGCTGTCGAATTAGCGCAAATAGTTGGAAAATTTTCTATTGTGCCAGAATTTTTATCTGATCATTTCCCAATTGAAGCTACGCTAATCACCGTTGATACTCTAGAAAGAGAGAGCACAATTTTACCACTCTTACCGAAGTTACATCATAATAATTTAGTTATTGTAGTGAGGTCTATGTTTTAACTCGGATTTTCTTTTGTCTGTCTGTCTGTCTGTATGTATGTATGTACGCATTGATAGAATTCTATGAGATTTGGCAGAAATATTCCTTTTTCAACTGCGCGTCAATGTATTAATACACAAGGTTTTTTTCAAGTATTGCATTTTAAGGATAATATGAAAAGAGAAGGAATCCCTCATTACTCCGACATCACTGTATATAATTGACCGAGCGAAGTGAGGTCTAAGATTCATGTCGATGGCTGTGCATTTCTCTTTATGTTTATATGTTGCGCATTCACAGCGATATACAGCAATATATTTCCATGAAATTTAACAGGTATGTTCCTTTTTAAATTGCGCGTCGACATATATACGAAGTTTTTCAAAATGTTGCATTTCAAAGATAATATAAAAGGAAAAGGAGCCTCCCAAAGATACTCACAAAGATACAGAATATCTCTTGCAGTTAACAGAAGGCTTGATGAACATGGATCTTTGAAAGTTGTTTTTTTTTGCATGCATCCACTCTTTCAAATAGGATACATTATTCTGAATTATTCTGTGAACATAGGTGTAGACTACTTTCTAGGATCATGTAAATGTTAGGGTCAAGCTACTGAGAAGTCATGGTGGGGGGAGTGAACAAGGCCGTCGTGTTTTTCTTAGGCTAGTTTCACATGGCAGAATACCGTCTCCTGAAGATCATATTTCAGATCATTTCATATTTCGCAGCTCGAAGGCTTTCACAAGGGGATCTCAAATTTCAGACGCGTTTGCTCAGAGTATGACTCATTACTTTTCTCAAAATATTCGGATTTGGATTCAGCGACCCCAAATTTTTTAAAGCGTAAGTCCCATTTTCGAAAATACCCAAAAACAAGGGAGTTACAGCAGTTTTTAATATAGCTTTTACATTATCATAAAGTTATGTTTAGTAAAAATGTAACTACTAAGATAATAATACTTCTGCCTCACAAGTAAAGGTTTTTAGAAGCTTTTAAACACTCTTGAAAAGTTCAAACATGAACATTTTAAAACATTAGGGGCCGGTTTCCGAGCTCGGGATTTAGCTGAGTCCAAGACTTTAAACAGCTGGAGTCAGAAATTTGGTTTTCCAAGACGGGGCGTAGTCGCAGTCATTGTCATAGTCACGTTTGAATTAAATCTCGAAAAACTAGAAAATTGAACACAAAATAAAATAAAGAGAAAATAGTGTAAAGTTTCAGCTATTTTGAATTATTCAGGAATGTCTAATTCCGTCAAGGAAAAACGTTTCCAATTATAGAAATGAGAAAATAAAAACTAAGACTTCTGTTATAAAAGCTGACCTTTTGGAAAGCCAATTTTCTGACTATTGCTGTTTAGAGTCTGGGACTTAGCTAAATCCTGAGCTCGGAAACCGGCCCTAAAAGTTCTAGTTTAAAAAAAATTCCAGCTTTGAAAGTTTCAAACTTCAAAAGGTTGAATCCAAATATGGAATCAGAAATCATTTCCCATTATCACTCAATAAAATACGAGAAAAAGTAACCTTGTACAGTTAACTTCACTGAATTATGTACGTTGTCGGGATTTCAATTTTGTCATACAACAATCTAATTCATTAGGTTGAAATCGTTGAATATTACCATGGATTTCCTGTTGAATCATTGACTTAAAATCTTTGCAACAATCAATAAAATCTATTACACAGTATAAATATGCAGTCAGTGAGTATAGAATGTAACATTCTATACTCACTGCATACAGTAGGCTATAAACATTGTGCTGATCTGAACAGTGAGTATAGAATGTAATTACATTTTATTACTCTAACAGCTAACTGGATCTGAATTGATCTATTGTAATAATGGACATAATGAAATAATGTCTTACTATTCCAAGTAAAACGAAACTAATGTTTGTGTTTGTATAAGAGCTGCTGAGTGGATACCGCATACTGAGAAATTCATAAATGATCCAGACCAGCCTGGCGACTTCGATGCTATCGACACCGGAATCTCCTTTTATTTCAATCAATGAATGAATCTGAATTAAAACCATGTATTGTATCAACTATCCTATTATCGTATTG
Source organism: Nilaparvata lugens (assembly GCF_014356525.2). Taxonomy (NCBI): domain Eukaryota; kingdom Metazoa; phylum Arthropoda; class Insecta; order Hemiptera; family Delphacidae; genus Nilaparvata; species Nilaparvata lugens. The sequence goes on along the minus strand of NC_052518.1, from coordinate 67,405,555 downwards.
TAATTCGTGAAGCCTGTTTAGTAAAAGCCAGTTACATACACATCGATTTTTTACCGTCCTTATAAAATTCTATTAGATCAAACAGATGATGTTTGACAAGTTGCACTTATTCGAATTCATAAGGATGGCAAAAAACAATCGTACAAAAATCAATGTGCATGTAACTGGCTTTCGAAGACCCATACGATATTGTATTCTATGATCAAATAGAATAGTAAATATCGAAATAAGTGTTGCAGCCAGAACTTGTGTTAAGAACCGGTTTTGTCCCCGCTTTGTAAGTTAAACTAAACACATAATTCCTCCCCGGAATGTGGGTTTGAAGTGTAGACACCATTTCTTGTGATAGTGAATTATCTCCAATCTTCTTCTGAGTAATAAATATACTTTTCACTAGTTGTTCGTTCGTCTGACGCCTGTGTACAATGTGTGTGAACGTAGTTGATTGCGCCGAGTACATTGTGTTGTGTTTTGACTGTCAGAAAGAGCCTGGTGTCTTTCATTATAATTATTATTGCTTAGTAGGTCAATGTAAATAGTAAGTTAGAGATTACTGTAGTATTGTTGTCTAAAGTGATTTCTTTGGAAACAGGAGCGTGTGATGTTTGCTGTTATTATGTTCTGTACTCATTCTCATGTTCATGTATGGTACTCAAGCAGAGGCACCAGAAAATTCTCCGAATTTGAAAATAATCTATTGTTTTCACACTTCTCTCCTTCTAATATTTTTATCCCCTCCAATTTGCTCATAGCGAGCGAAGTGTTGAGTTTAATTTAAAAAGTCCAACAGCAAATACACATTTGTATGTTAACAAACTTGTGGGTTGCACTTGCATTAATAATTTCCTAACGATTCCCGTGACTAGTGCAGTGACTAGTGCAGAACGTAGTTTTGGCAAACTCCAACCTATTAAAATGTATTTTGCGCTTTACAATGGCACAATTCACTCCCGATACTGTCGATTGAAAATGAAACTGTGAAGAGACTGAACTTTGGAGAAAATTTAAAAACCTTTGTTTTTGCCA